>NC_056743.1:1421631439-1421816439 GCF_019279795.1 Protopterus annectens
CAGAGGGATAAAAGAGCCACATGCGGCTCCAGAACCGCATGTTGCAGACCCCTGTTCTA
This sequence comes from Protopterus annectens, assembly GCF_019279795.1. Classification (NCBI taxonomy): domain Eukaryota; kingdom Metazoa; phylum Chordata; order Ceratodontiformes; family Protopteridae; genus Protopterus; species Protopterus annectens. Next base: position 1,421,631,499 of record NC_056743.1, read on the forward strand.
GATTTCAAGTCTTTTGGTTGGATCTCCTTTATGCAGTTTTGCCAATTGTTATTTGTCCTTTGAAAGTTTTTTGTCAGTGGTTAATTCCAAAAGTTGTAAAAATACAATTTTTAAGCTGTAAACTGCTTGGGTCTTATAAGAACTGTTAAAGAACAGGAATGGATGGAACAGGATTATACTAATAAGGACAGTGGCTATTCAACTCTTGTAACGAAATACTAAAGAATGCAATGGAAAAAGCAACTTTATCTGGTAAGATATATAACACTTGCACTTTGCCTTATTGGTGGAATTCTGACCTATGCAGAACATATATAAAAAAGAGATTGTTTAACAAATTTAGAAAGAATCCAACATTGGAAAATAAGGTAAAACTGAATCAGCTAAATACAAGTTTTAAGATTCTTTTTAAGAAATAAAAAGAGTAAGCTATGAAACTATACTATCAAATTTTGGGAACAAGAAGCAACTTTATGCATACATCATTTAAAGACAAAAAATAATAACATGATATAATCTTTTTCTATTAATGGGAATATAGAGTCAAATCCAGGGAAGCTGACAAATGGATTTAACAGTTACTTTTCACACATAGACAATACAAATAACTCTAGCGAACTTTCTATAACTGCAAATGTTTCCAGTCTAGGTTTCATGCATACTTTTATCACGGAAGAGTCAATCTATGGGGCTCTAAAAAGTTGGTAATAAAATATCTATGGGCCCTGATTACATTCCAACTATACTTAGTGTAGTGTTTATGGAGGGTTTATATTACATCGTCGAACGCTTAGGTTGTCGAATGCCTAAATGTCAACAACTTAAAATCACGAACGTCCGTTTCCACACAGGGAAACAATGCTGTTGGTCAAAGTAAAAAAGAAAATTTAAACAGAAATCAAGTGGAGGGGGGGGGGGGGTTGATATCTGTTTTAAATTTTTTTTTTAAACTATTAAAATATTCCTTACTTAGCTTTATTCGCATTTGTTCATGTTTTATTGTTGATCCTTCATCAGTTCCCAAATATTTATACACTTACTCTTGTTCAAGTTCTTTTATATCACATTCCTGTCCCAGGCTGATATTTTCTTGGTGCTGCAGCTTTCCTGCTTTAAAGGTTGCTTTTGTATATTTATCAAGGCCAATTATCATTCTTATATCATCTGAAAAAGTTTTGACCACTTTCAGTTGTGCTTTCAGTTCTTCAACTGATGGACTAGACAGTTTCAAATCATCCACAAAAAGAAGATGGGAAGTCTGTTTTCTGGGAGCTAAATTGTAGCCATGACCTAATCTGCTAAGTAGACAGCAGAATGAGTTAAGAGCAAGACAAAAGAGCAGCGGTGACAAGAGAATCACCCTGGAATATCCCCTTTGAATTATTATTCCAGGAATGATAATTTGCCCTTTATCATGGCTTAACTGCAAAGTGGTTTGCCACTGTTTCATGGTCGCTCTAAGGTAATCTATCAATTTAAGGTCTATGTTATACATTTTTAAGCACTGTTTTATCCATAAAAGTGTAATACTGTCAAATGCTTTTTTGTAGCCTGTCTGTGCCATACTTAGATTCTTTTCCTTTTTTTACAGTTTTCCATTATGACTTTAACAACAAATGATCCTTTGTTCCATATGACTTTAATTTGTTACCATTTTGTTCTTTTGCCATGATTGAGTTTTCTTCTCAATTACTATAGAGTCTGTCGGCATCAATTCCAGTGAATAGTTTATATGGCATTGGAAGGCATGTTATTCGTCTATAGTTTTTAAAATAGCTTCCAGGTTTGCTCTTAACTAGGAATATTGTTTTTCCTGTTGTTAACCAGGCTGGTGTCTGTTTGGGGTGTGCATATAAATAGTTCTTATGCATGGCTAAATCTTCATGTAAAGATATTAATACTTTTAGCCAGAAGTTAGGTACTGCATCTGGGCCTGGGGTTTTACAATTAGGAGCTTTTCTTAAGTTTATTTCGATCTTTCTGGAAGTTACTTCTTCCCATTTTATATCCTGTGTATTTGAACTTCTTATTCTTTCTTTTACTTATTATATCCATTCAGCATCTTTGTTATGTGCCACAGGATCTTCATAGATATTTCTCCAAAATGTATCTATTTCATGATGTTTCAATTCCTATTGCCTTGTTTCCCAATTCTCTATAAAACTTTTTTGGGTCATCAATAAATTACTTATTTTGTACTTTTCCTTTATATTTATCTGCATAGCTTCTAAGTTTTTCCTGCATGTGTTGATATTTTTAGTTTATTATTTGTGATAGTGTATGATTGATCCTGATCTATTCTGATACTGGGTATTGCTTTTTTCACATCTATCACTCTGAGTATTTTTGCTGATCTGTTCCCTCTTTTAAACTCTTCTAACAGCGCCACTTCTTGTCTTAATTGCTTTACAGTTTTCTCTATCCAGTATTTCCATGATGGCAATTGATTTCTCCCCTTCCTTTCCTTTACTGCCCTGTGTTTTTGTGATAAGACTTTGCTTTTAATTTAGTTGCAGAGTAATATATCCTATTTACTTCTGTTGTATCACATGAATTTCTATGAACAGTCTTAATTACTGTGATCATTTGTTTTATCAAACTTCTAACTTTTTGAGTCGTATTGATTTTTGTAGTCTATTTTTTCATTGATCTTAACATGTCTGTCCATCTCTATTAAATAAAGCAACTCTTCTCCTAGCTCATTTTCTTCTAAACTGAGGGCACATTCTTTGTTCTCCATTTCCTGGAGGCATTCTACAGAAAGTTCCAGAGCATGTTTCTGTGCCACAGCATCTTCAGTTTCATCCTGTGTCATCCATTGCTCTTTCATATGGGAACTCATTTGCCTATCAGTCCACATCATTGACTGCATCAAAGTTGCCACAGTTTCCTGCTTCTTCCCTTGCTGTACAACTCCAACTGAACTTTTATACTGGTTTGCTTTGTATGGCTCCAAGGTATCATCATATGGCAACTGATCAGATATTTCCCAATCCACTAGTTTCTCCTTAATTTGGTGATCCATTGCTCTAACCTGCTGTGATGTTATCAGATTTAGATTTTCTACACAAAATCCTTCACTTCGCAGGTAATCCATAACCTTAGCTTCTATTTCTTTAACTTCTTCATTACTAATTCTCTTTTCTACTTTTCCTCTTTTTTTTTTGTATTGTAAATTTTTTTATATCTGGAAGCCTTTGCCTGTATTTCTCTTAAAATATTGGTGCTGCTGTTTTTGTATTGATTAGTTTTACTTTTTCCTTTGCATAAATACTGCACCATATTAAGTCTCATTTTCTTTCCCATGTCCATATTTCTTCTTCAGATATCTCCTGCTCCTCCTGTTTCTCCTTACTCGGGGGACTTGTTATTCCATCATGCTGTGATATAACATGTGTTAGACACTCTGCACTAAATCCTTCACTTCACAGGTATTCCATAACTTCAGCTTCTATTTTTTTTAACGTCTACTTTACTAATCTTCTGTTCTGCACTCCCTCTTTGTGATCTTATTTTTTGTATTGTGAATTTTTCCATATCTGGATGCCTTTGCCTATATTTCTTTTCAAATATTTTTGGGGATGATTTTTTGTATTGACTTTCACCTTTGCATACATATTATGCCATATCAGATTTCTCTTTATTTTCCATGTCCATATTTCTTTTTTATAGCTTTCAAAATCTCTAGATTTTATTTGCATTTTTTCACTTCTTCATTCATTTATTTTGCCAAACGGCCCAAGGTTTATTGGTCTATATAATGTTTTTCATAAATCTGTTGTATTAATGAACACACATTTTTATTTGAGGCTTCTGACAATTTTTCTTGTGCAAGTATTTTTCTTTCCTCTAATTTCTCTTTTAAACTTTTTGTATATCTTCTGTCTGGAAATTCCCTCTATGTGACATCTTATCTATCAAGAAACATATAAAGTTTTGAATCTGTATCTATTACATTACAGGCATACAAGGGGGAAGCTATTACTGCTTACAAAAGTCTTCATGATGATCAGATACAGATTATTTATAACATGTCTCTATCCTCAAATTTACATGTACATAGGCATGATAAAAACTTTATCATTAAGAAATGTAGTATGAATTTGAGAAGCAAGTGTGTAACACATGTTATACCTAGAATATGGAATATAATTCATGTTGATATCAGGATGTCACAGAGTGTAACCTTTTTCTAAATCCAACTTTAACCATTGGTTGGCTGAGGAAGTCTGTAACATTACATTTAATGAATCAGTGTTCCCTGATGACCTTCGGGGATGAACACTGTTATTAAACCTTTGAGAACCTATGAGAAAAAAGGCACTCAGGACTTCCCTAAGGATTATGAATATGTTTGTTATATCAGATTAGAATAGCTTTATGTTGTGTTGGGTGTGCTACTTTATACTCACACCAGACTTTAAATTTCTTGTGTATATTTAACTATTTTGATTCATTTACATCATAGTTAAATCGGAATGTACAGGAATGGATACATTATTGTGTACAGGAATGGATAAAGTATTGTGGGAAGTTAAGTAATACATATTTTACTAATGTTGCTATCAAAATGTTCTAAATTTAAAAATGGAATGCACAACTGTGTATATTATATAGTTAATGATTGACTGAACAACCTAATATTTCATAGTGTATTGAATTTACTTCACATACATACAGTAGGAGTTAGAATATTATGAACTCATGTATCCTGCAATATGTCAACTTTAATATCACAGGAAGAAACATTATAAGGAAATTACAATATTACTATCTTGGAATTCATACATGTTTAAAATATTCATAATTCAGTTAAGAATTACAATATTTTAATTATATAATAGTTTTATTGCAGCTTATTACTAATGCAGAAGCATTGCAAGAGGAACAGTCTGATTAGGTATTTCTTTACTACACTGAGATATTAAAATTTAACTTGATTTTAATTTCATAGTTTACTTGATTGATTATTACAGAATAGAAGTTATTCTTTATAAAGTAGTGGGGTCACTTAATTATAAGTATAGGAAGATATTCTACAAACAGTGGTAACAATGAAAAGAGAAGAGTGAGGGAAGAAAGAGGAAATAATATTAACAACATGTAAAGGACAATGTAAGAATAAAGGGGAAGGAGAAAGAAAAGAGAAAACAGAGGACAGAGAGGAAGGAGTAGAAGGAAGATGAAAGGGAAAAGGGGAAGAAAAGAAGAGTAGGAAAATTTTCATTGAAGAAGTATGATGAGTGATGATTCTTCTCCTATATAACTACTACATTAATGATAGAAGCTTGGATAATCAAAACATTGGATGTATGTCATTTAAACTTATTTATATCACTAGTAACAGAAACTTATGTAGTTGAAATAACTAATAGCATAATGTAATCCAAATTAATACTGAATAACATTAACAAACAATTGTAAGCCCAAATTAATGGCCTTTGCAGACAACATAATGTTAGCATTATCTAAATTGCAATTTTCCTTAAATGAAAGATAATTCATAATACAAAAATTTGAGAAACACTTAACAATCACAGATCTAAATGTATAATTTTAAATTTCTTTGGAATATAATTTTGTTTATGAATCTCAAGACTTAATTTATTTAGGGATAAATATAAAAAGTGAGGAAATAAGAGAAAGTAAATAAAAAATACTGGATAAAATATCCAGTCTGAATTCTGGAATTAATGTACTTTTTTTTTCCGAAGATATATTTCAGCAAATAATATCGTTATACTTCCTAAGGATGTTGTTTATAATTCAAACTACTGCTTTCATCTCCAATAGAATATGTATGAATTTATTCAACAAGAAACGGAGCTTCTTATGGTATCCTAAAAAAAAAAAAAAAAAAAAAAAAAACTCAATGACTGCCTATTACCACCATATAAGATCTTGAGTGAAAGGTGGAAAAAAGTTTTCTAACATAGAAAGTTACACTAAAACAATCTTATTTAATGCTGTAATATATTGGTTAGTTAAAAACAACAATGCTAATTGTGATTATATCCAGTGCAATGTATACATTCCAACACAACTCCAATATATTAACAATATATTAAAAACCTTAAATTCACTGTTAATGGACAGGTAGACTGGAAGCATTGGTTCCATCCAATAATCCCATTTTCCTCTCCTAAGGGTCTAATAGAAAGCTCACATACATTAAAGATGACTTAGTGGAAAGGGGAAAGTCTTTGCATGGTGTGACACTGCCAGCCCAGCTATCTGGAATTTTGTAAATAATTCTATGTCATTTGTGAATATTGCTATGATTTATAAAGAACTGTGTGTTATGTATTGTTAATCGCTATGTAAATCCAATGTAACTACTGCCTGTATATTTTAACTGTGGAGCTTTTCTCCCCGGGCCACCACTGAAAATGGACCTACATCCAGTCGGACACTCCCGGTCAACAAATGTAAATAAATAAATAAAATAAATAAATAAAATGTACTGAGCTTCAAGAATGTAACCATGGTGTACCCTACTGGAAAAGAACAGAAATGTATATAAACTATATACCTGTGCAAATGTATGTTTTAATGGTAGAAGCTGTTTTAAAACTACAAGAAAATAAGTTGGAATCAAAATGTTTTACAATTGTGTTATCTCTCAGTTTCAATGCACCAAGCAGATACAATGTCTAGAGCTAGAAGTTTTTTCTATTGTCTTGAAAGTAATTTTAATTACTAGGTTTAAATTTAAAGTGTTTTATTGCTTCCTAGCAGCTGCACATCTGAGAGATATGTACTTCTCATACAGAGATGATAAAATGATGTTGGTATCTGTTAGCCTGGGAACCAAAGGCAGGTGACAAAGAGTGATGTCATCCAAGTTGACCCAGCAGTAATGTTTGATAGTAATTTAAGAACTCTCTCAGAGAAAGACTGTGCATTTGTACCTTGTCTTGGACCTAGAAACATCCATTCATCATCATCTGCATTTGCCTTGCTAACAGTAAGTAACTAGGGAAAAATAATTTCTTTAGAGATAGATAGGAAATATAGTAAAGATTAGTTTCGATGTATTCTGTATTCATTTGAGACTGTTCTGCAATGTTGTCTTAAAATATTTCCCGTGATTCTGAACTCTGTAGTCACTATGTCAAGTTATTGAGTGTTATCTTGTTCTTTTATTATTTATTATTAAATATATTTAAACCTATCTTTGTGGCTTATATTTGTGAGACATATTTAAGCTCTTAGAGTACTTGCATATTTAATTGATGACACTCTACAGGCCACTCCTAAATAACCTTGGTCTTGGTCACACTTACCGTTTGGATAATAGTAACATTACACAGTAGGATTGATCACCCTTTGTAAGGGGCTTTATAGTAGCTGATAAGTAGGGGTTGGTGGCAGTGATAACTACCTTATATACTGACCAGAAGGGGGCACAGCTAGTAAACCTGTGCCAGCCTTCCCCAGGTATGTGTGTGTGTTTGTATATAAATCAAATCTCAAAGTGTGTGTGTGTGTGTGTGTGTGTGTGTGTGTGTGTGTGTGTGTGTGTGTGTGTGTGTGTGTGTGTGTGTGTGTGTGTGTGTCAGCTACCTGAGTAGGGACATGAAGCACTGACTGGACAGAGATGGTGCTGGAGGTCTTGGCTTGACACCTCTACTGAGATCTTAACCCTATAGCTGTGCCAGTGGGGAGTCTTATTGGGGGATCTGGAGAAAGAGGGAGAAACCAGCCCCAGACTGACTGTGATTTCTGTATGCTCTTAAGGGAAATTGTACTTTACTATGTGTGTACTTGTCATCCTCCCAATATTTACATCCCTCACTGGTGCTAGTGGTGAGGATTGAGGCTCCTTGATTACTGGGCCAGTGCAGGGGTATCACATATTAATTGTTTGGCAGTGGTAAGATAGCCACGTCACTTATTAATTGGATGATAGTGGTGACATAGCCACATCATGTATTAACTGTCTTATAGTGGTGTGGATATTGAATTCTTCTAGCCTGTGTACAGTGGTCACTGTAGGTGTTTGTAGTCTCAATCAGCCATGCAGTGAACATTCAGAGTTCATATCACAATTGTTTTATTTATTTATTTTTGTGTGTTATCTTAGTCAGGGAGAGCAGACAAGCATGTCAGCAGAGGAGTATGGCAAGCTGACAAGGAGCCAGTTGGCTGAGATGTTTCCATCTAAAGGACTGGTGCATGACAACCTGACTAAAGCAGACATGATTGCAGCTTTAGTCACAGCTGCATCACAGAATGGCAACCAGAAGGACAATCAGACTGGCCATGGAGCTGTACAACTCTCAGAAAAATGGACAGCTAAGCCTTTTCACAGAGGACTTAAAAATCCGTCTGGAGTTAAAGAGACTTGAGTTGGAGGTCAAGCATTTGGAAATAGAAGCAGCCAATAGACTGAAATATTTGGAGGCTGAGGAAAATGAGAAACTGTGATGTCTGCAGGCTGAGGAGAATGAAAGGCAGAGGCAACATGAAAAGGCGATGTTGACTCTTCGCCAGAGTCATGGAGGTAATGAGGAAGGGAGTAACACAACCCCAGAAGCAACAAAGGTCAGTACATTTCTTCCACAATTTACAGAGGGAGATAATTTTGATAGTTTCATTCATATGTCTGAGAAGGGATTTAAATAGGATAATGTTGACCAAGGGCTCTGGGTATGGTTTCTGACTCCCTTACTCCAATTAATATATGATGTGGTAAATGCAATTTCTAAACTGTCTGATACCGATTGTTTAAATTATAATACAGTCAAAGTGTGTTTGCTACAATGTTTTAAGTTAACACCTGAAGCTTATAGGAAAATGTTTCGTGAGCAAAGACGCAAGGCAGATGAAAGTATGTGTGAATATGTTGCTGAACTAAGCACTTATTTTCATAGGTAGGTGAGTGGATGTGAGGTCACCACTTTTGAAGGGCTGGCAGACCTTTTGTGAGGGATCAAGCCCTTAGCACTTTGCCTGAAGACATGACAATCTGGTTAGCTGATAGACAGTGCATTATTGCAGATGAGCTGGGGAAGAAGGGAGACCTATACCTAACAAGCACAGCATCACTGCACAGGAAAGGGACACCCAGTGCTGCTCATGGGTCGAATGGGAAACCATGGTGGGTAGACCAGGCTGCCCCAACAGAGTCTGCCAGTAGCACGGGAAGACACTAGTCCAGGTACATGTCCAGGACCAAGGGTTAAATGTTTTAAATGCAACCAGTGGGGCCATGTAGCATACAGATGTCCACAGTGGCAAGCTGGGGAACAAAAGGTGGGAGCACCAGGAAGTGGGAATGACAAAATGCCAGCAGTAAGTTGTCTCAAGACAACAAGGGTACCAAATTACCACAAGAGGTTATATCCTATCTTAGTGGATGGGAAATAGATCATGGCTAAGAGAGACAGCCTCTGACCTAACCACTGTGAAGCATGCAATGGTTACAGAGGGGCATTACTTGCTTGGGCAGTCTACTCAGGTCAGAGCTTTAGAGGGACTCTATTCCAAATACCTTTGGCTAGGGTTCAGCATGACTGGGAGGGTGGAAAAGGAAGCAAGCAAGTAGGTGAGTTTGAGGATATCCCTGCAGATGTCCTGATAGGGAATGATTTTGATAATGCAGTACCGTGTGTGCATGCAGTTACACACAGTCAGGCTTGGAGACAAGCATGTCAGTCTGGTAGCCTGAGGGAGACCAGGACAGACTGTACACTTGCAGCCAGGACTGGAGAGGTGGTTACTTTAGAGAGGGAGCTACACTGTAGCAGTGAGACTGAAGGTGAGCCACAGCTGTTTGTGGGTACTGATGTTCCCTTGGACAGAGTGACTGCAAGGGCATAGGTGAGTACTAGTACCCAGGCTGACAGTCAGGCACCGCTGTCAAAGGATGTCAGACTTCTTGTGGAAGGGGAGCTGGGAAGGGTTACAAAGGGAGAGTTCAGGCAGGCTCAGCTCTCAGACCGTACATTACAAGGCCTGAGGGAGGTAGCTAGTGATGCACCTGATTCTCAAGGAAAGGGGGAATCTGTATACTGGGACAAAGGGTTACTGTATAGAGAGTGGACCTCTGAGGGAGGTCTAGAGGGTGAGAGAATACAGCAGTTGGTAGTGCTCAGAGCCTACCATCTGGCACTTCTAGCCATAGCCCATGATATTTCCTTTGCAGGTCGTATGGGCATAAAACGTACAAATGTACATATTATGCAGAACTTCTATTGGCCTGGGATTTCTAGAGATGTAACAGGATACTGCAGGACCTCTGAGCAGTGCCAAAAGGTAGGCAAGACAGGAGACAAGGTGAAAGCTCCTTTGATGCCTTTTCCTGTGATTAAGGAGCCATTTCAGAGGGTAGCTATGGATATTGTGGGGCCCCTGAGTGTCCTGAGTTCCACATGGAAAAAGTTTATTCTAGTGATAGTAGATTATGCTACCAGATACCCTAAAGCAGTGGCTCTGTTCTCCGTTAAGGTAGAAAAGGTAGCAAATGCTTTCTTAGAGATTTTCAGCAGGGTAGGTTTCCCAAAGGAAATACTGACTGACAGAGGTGCCAATTTCATGTCAGACCTGCTAGGTTATCTGTGGAAGCACTGTGGGGTGAGGCACCTAAAGACCACTCCTTACCATCCCCAGACTAATGGTCTTGTTGAGAGGTTAAACTCTACAATCAAGATGATGCAACGGGCATTTGCAGACCAGTTTAAATGGACTGGGACAAATAACTGCCCCATCTGTTGTTTGCTTACAGAGAGGTGCCCCAGGAATCCATAGGTTTTTAACCTTTGAGTTGCTGTATGGGCATAGGGCGAGGAGACCTCTAGATTTGATTCGAGATGAGTGGGAGGGTAAGTGTGAATTCCACAAGGAGTCTGTTGTGGAATATGTCCTAAACCTCAGGATAAGGCTCAGGGAACTCATGGGCTTAACCCAGGAGAACCAGGCAGAAGCCCATCAGCAGAAAAAAGATCTGGTATGATAGGAATGCTCAAGCTAGAGAGTATGCTGTAGGCAGCAAGTAATGGTTCTCATTCCTGTCAGACACAGTAAGCTGCAGGCAGCTTGGGAGGGACCCTACAAGGTGGTAAGGAAGGTCAGTGATGATAACTACATGATAGAACTGCTAGGCAGGCAGGGGCACAAATTGTACCATGTTAATATGATGAAACCTTAACATGATAGGGAGTCCCTTGTGCTGAGTATTTGCAGTGGACTGCAAGAGGAGTCTGAGGGGGATCTGGTGACCGATCTCCTCAGTGAGGCTCAGACTGACACCTCAGTGGAAGGGCTAGCAATGTCCCAGCAGTTATCCCCTACTCAGGTTTGAAAAATCCGAGCAGTGTTACAGGAGTTTGGAGGCATGTTCACTGGGAAACCAGGGAACACCCACCTGATGCAGCACCATGTGGATACAGGAACCCAAAGGCCTATTAAGCAGGACCCTTATAGGGTGCCTGAGAGAGTCAAATAGACTCTGAAGGAGAAGATGCAGGAAATGTTGGAACTAGGGGTAAGTCAGGAGTCCAGCAGTCCCAAGGCCTCCCCATTGGTGCTGGTACCAAAGAAGGATGGCAGCACCAGGTTCTGTGTAGACTACAGGAAATTAAAAAATCACACAGAGTCAGGTGCTTACCCCATGTCTATGACAGATGAAGCCCTAGAGCAGCTGGGTGGGGCTAAGTATATTACTATTGATCTTACCAATGGTTACTGGCAGGTGTCCTTGACTCCCAGTGCCAGACAGAGGTCAGCCTTTGTGACTCCTTTTGGCTTGTATGAGTTCACAAAGATGTCCTTTGGGATGAAAAATGCCTCAGTGACTTTCCAGAGGCTGGTAGATCATATCCTAGCAGGAGCAGGAGATTTTCCCTTGCTTATGTAGATAATATTGCAATCCACAGCCATTCCTGACAAGAGCACCTTCAGTATGTCAGGGAGGTGTTGGGCAGACTACAGAGGGCAGGGTTGACCATTAAGCCCAACAAATGTAGATGGGTATGGCAGAGGTCTCCTACCTGGGACATAGAGTGGGGAGTGGTAAGATCAGGCCAGAACCTGCCAAAGTGGAAGCCATTCAGGCATGGCCTGCCCCTGTTACCAACAAGCAGGTGAGAGCATTCTTAGGGACAACAGGATACTACAGAAAGTTCATCCCCAGTTATAGTACCATAGCTGATCCCCTCACAATCCTGACAAGTGATAACAGGTCCGATAAGGTAGTTTGGACCCCAGCATGTAAGCAGGCATTCCAGAAGCTTAAATGAGCTTTAGAAGGACCCCCTGTTTTAGCCAGTACAGATTATAACAAATAATTTGTTGTGCAGGTGGATGCTTCAAACCATGGGGTGGGGGCTGTACTTAGCCAGGTTTCCTCAGAGGGAAAAGAGCACCCAGTGGTATATCTCAGTTGTAGGCTCCAACACAGGGAGGAATGCTATACAGCTGTAGAAAAGGAATGCAATAGTGTGGGCACTGCAGAGACTTCAGCCTTATCTGTATGGAAGGAAATTAAATGTAGTTACAGACCATAGTCCCTTAATTTGGCTACACAGAGCCAGCCAGCAAAATGCCAAGTTACTAAGGTGGAACATAGGGTTGCAAGCATATGATATGACAGTGCAGTACTGTAGTGGGGTTAGCAATGCCAAAGCAGATGGGCTCTGGAGGAAGAGGGAGAAACCAGATCCAGACTGAACCCTCTCAAGCACTGTTTCTCAAGGGGCACTTGAAAAAGTAGCTTGAGTTTTCGGGGAGGGGAGAAATGTGACAGTGCCAACCCAGCTATCTGGAATTTTGTAAATAATTCTATGTCATTTGTGAATATTGCTGTGATTTATACAAAACTGTGTGTTATGTACTGAGCTTCAAGAATGTAACCACAGTGTACCCTACTGTAAAATAATAGAAATGTATATAAACTATATACCTGTGCAAATGTATGTTTTAATAGTAGAAGCTGGAACATACAGAGTTAACTTGCAAAATGTGAAGAAAATAAGTTAGAATCAAAATCTTTTATGATTGTGTTATCTTTCTGTTTCAATGCAGCAAGCAGACAAATGTCTAGAGCTAGAAATTTTCTATTGTCTTGAAAATAATTTTAATTACTAGGTTTACATTTAAAGTGTTTTATTGCTTCCTAGCAGCTGCACATCTGAGAGATATGTACTTCTCACACAGAGATGATAAAATTATGTTGGTATCTATTAGCCTGGGAACTGAAGCCAGGAGACAAAGAGTGATGTCATCCAAGTTGACCCAGCCGTAATGTTTGATAGTAATTTAAGAACTCTCTCAGAGAAAGACTGTGCATTTTGTATCTTGTCTTGGACCTAGAAACATCCATACATCATCATCTGCATCTGCCTCACTAATAGTAAGTAACTAGGGAAAAGTAATTTCTTCAGAGATAGATAGGAATATAATAAAGATTAGTTTAGATGTTTTCTGTATTCATTTGAGACTGTCGTGCAATGTTGTTTTAAAATATTTCCTGTGATTCTGAACTCTGTAGTCACTGTGTCGAGTTATTGAGTGTTGTCTTGTTCTTTAATTAGTTATTTTTAAATATATTTAAACCTGTCTTTGTGGCTGATATTTGTGAGACATATTTAAGCTCTTAGAGTATATGCATATGTATTTGGTGACACTGTACAGGCCACTCCTAAATAGCCTTGGTCTTGGTCACACTTACCATTTGGATAATAGTAGCATTACACAGTAGGATTGGTCACCCTTTGTAAAGGCCTTTATAGTAGCTTTTAAGTAGGGATTGGTGGCAGTGATAACTACCTTTTATTCTGGGCAGAAGGAGGCATAGCTAGTAAACCTGTGCCAGCATTCCCCAGGTGTGTGTGTGTCTGTGTTTGTGTGTGTGTTTATAAATCAAATCTCAAAGTGTGTGTGTCAGCTACTTGGGCAGGGACAAGAAGCAGTGGTTGGACAAAGAGGGTGCTGTAGGGCAGGGACCTGAAGCTGTGGTTGGACAGAGAGGGTGCTGTAGGTCTTGGCTTGACCCCTCAGCTGAGATATTAACCATATAGCTGTGCCAGTGTGGGGAGTCTTATTGGGGATCTGGAGGAAGAGGGAGAAACCAGATCCAGACTGACTGTGATCTTTGTGTGCTCTAAAGGGAAATTGTACTTTACTATGTGTGTACTTGTCATCCTCCCAATGTGTAAGTCCCTCACTGGTGATAGTGGTGAGGATTGAGGCTCCTTGATTACTGGGCCAGTGTAGGGGCATCACAGATGGTATAACTGTTTTGCTGATGGAACTCTAAAACAGAATTTAATCTAGACACTTTAGACTGGTTATTAGTAGAAGGAATAAGAAACCATGTAAAAGAGAAGTTTTACAAAGCCTGCCAACGTCAAACCAAAAAGTCCATAAACGAACAGGAATCCTTATCAGATGACTGAGTTTTCAGAAACTCCAAATTCATAAGGTCAAGACCGTATAATTGAATTTCCGAAAACCAGACGGTTTTGAATGGAGATCGCAGTACAGTGTGGAACAGGAAATCTGCCCTTTTCCTCACTGTAGTGTGATCTTGGAGGTGGTATATTTCATTTGCACAGGGTGTGGGGCAGTGCAAGGGGCTTGCTCCCCTGCAAAAACATAAAAACGTTACGATTTTTGTGTTTTTTTGGATGTTCGAGTTTTCAGAAACTCAGTCATATGGTTTCGACCATATGAATTTCGAGTTTCTGAAAATATGTTCATCTGATAGGGATCCACTAACAGAATATATTTGTTACATAATTTATAAAGGAAATAGTCTCTCAGATCTTTATAAAATATGTATATGTTTTAACAATAATTGTAATAAATTTTGAATTTGTATTCTGTCAGAAGAAAATGAAAATAATTCTAAAGAAAATACGACTGTTTCATTATGTTCTATTAAGGGAACATCTCCTACTCAATATTGGTGAGGATTTACACAGAAATCCTTGTATAGGGCCTTTTTACCCCCAAAAATGGCTAAAAATAAATAAAAATTAAATCTAAAGTGAATGCTGCAGATGTAATCAAGGAATCAGAGCAGATTGGTTTCATGCAATGCACGATTGTTTATTAATAAGGGAGTTTTGGGGGAAAAGTAACTACTTTCTTGAAGCATTGTGGACAGATAAGTTAAATCTAGGTTGAGGCCTATTTATAATATGCCAACAGGTTTCTAGTTGAAAATGGAAAATTATTATTTGCTATTGCCTATTTTAGCAATAACAAAAAATCATCATTAGAAACTAGAAGAACTTTGCTCGAAATATGAATTTCTTTCTCTTCCCTAAGAAGTAATCAATAAAGAAATAATCATAAAAAAAAACAGAACATCCTCAAGTCCTACTAGAAATCTGTGGGCTAAAGTGACAAAACTGATGGAATTACAGCTACAAGTCTCTCAGATGTAATTGGCAGCTATGCTGAGTTCTGTACCAATGCTTTATGCAAACACCTGTATAATTGCATTGACTCGTTTGTACCTGATAGGACAAAAATAAGCTCCTCATGGAAGAGCAAACCTGCCTGCCATTAACAGGCTTTACAATAAGAGGAAGAAATTGCTGTCTAACAGTAAGAGGGTGCAGTCCCTCCTAAACTGGAAACACTCCCTCCTCAGCTTAAACAAGCAAATAAGACTTCTTGTTAAGTCCTCCAAACAAACTATGAATCCAAATTAGCTTCCTCAACTAAGGACAGCCATAAGGCATTCTTTAGTTACATCTGTAACCTAAAAGGAAAGGCCCAGATTTGTGCTGAACTGGTAGTTAATGATGCCACATATACTGAGCCTGTGGACATAGCTAACCAGTTGGCTGACAGGTTCTGTGAAAACTTCACTCTCCTCTCCCCACCACACATACCCATTGACATCCCTACCACTTGTCCACTAGCTTGTATCTCTAAAGAGCAGGTCATAAATGCCCTCTCTAAGGCCAAAAACACAGCATCTATGGGACCTGATAATATCCCAGACTGTGTCCTATTTGGACTCCAACAAGAATTAGCAACACCATCGGGTGCCCTTTTCATTCTTAGTCTAACCACTGGCTTCACCTCAGCTGAATGGAAGCTTCCACTGAGCTTGAGATCTATACACCTATTAGCCTGACTAGCCTTATCTGCAAGACCATAGCGCAAATCATCATGGACCTTATCAGCAAACATATAGGTAATCTCCAAACTTGACTCTACTCACTTTGGGGATTTGTTAAACGGAGATCATGTCTGTTAAACCTAGTGGACTTCTTCGAGACAGTCACCACGGCCCTGGACGAGGAAAAGTCTGTGTATACAGCCTGCCTAGACTTAGCTAAGGCTTTTGACACTATCCCCCACTGAGGCATTATTGACAAACTTACTCATCTAGGCATCAACCCTTATATTTTTAGATGGGTTGCTAACTGGTCTGATAGAATACATATAGTCAGAATAGTGGAATCCACCCCCAAGAGCAGACTTGTAACCAGTGGTGTTTCACATGGATCAGTCCTGGGACCTTTACTGTTTGGAATATATTTCTAGGAAGTACAAGCAAAAACTAAAGGTCTGTGGCTGACAAAGTTTGCTGATGACTGCAAATTGGGAGCAGTCATAGAAGCTCCAAATGATGTCAACATCCTAAAAGAGGGTCTTACACAAACAAATGATTGGTGCTAAAGTCATAGCCTTAAACTCAATGCAAAAAATGTATTATCATCCTTTCGGTAAGAGCGATGTTCCTGCTAATTACCACATGAATAGCAACACCCTAAGTACGCAGTCAGTGGGCACACAGGTTGACAGCAACCTTACCTTTGATCACCATGTCTCCACAGTAGTAAGAAGGGCATTCTATATTGCTCATCACATAAGCAAGGGTATTGCCTCCAGAAAAAAGAAGTTATAATCTCCCTGTACTCTTCCCTCATTAGGCCAATAATTGAGTACAACATCCCTTTTGGTATGTACCTTTCCAAGCACCGGCAGCAAATAGAGCAACAACAAAGGTTCCTCACAAGGAAAACTTAAAGTCTTCAGCATCTGTCCTATGTGGATCATCTGAAATCACTGTCACTTTATTCTGTTTCATACAGACTACTCAGAGGCAATCTCTGCCTTGCATATAAGGCAATCTCTGACCCTGCTTTATTGGAAATGCTGCATATCCACAAGTCAAATGGTACACGGGTTACTTGTCTAAAGACCTTAACCTGGTATGTGACATTAACAGAACCTGATGGAAGGACAGATTTGTCTACCAGAAATTACCACACCTTTGGAACAGACTCCCATTTCATGTCAAACAGAGCACCTTATTGGCCCTCTTCAAAAGAATTCACCCTGCAGGTTCCACCTGTGTCCCTCTTTGAACAGAGGCAATAGGTGCTTATTGTGGAAATAAGGGTAGAACGTGGCTAGGCTTGTAAGGGCCCTAGGGCCATTAGCTTAGTAGCTTCCTATGATCCAATGATCAACATATTGTTGAGTCATGAGCTATATGAACTACCTGAATTTTCTATTTAGCTTATCTTTAGTTTTAAATTTCTCTCTAATTTATTAACTCTACTAGAAGAATTGTTATTGACATGCATTGCAAATACGCTACATAGTTACTTACACATTAAGGTTATTTTAGAAAAGAATAAATGCTTCATAGTGTTTGCAACTTATTTTATGTAATATAAGAATATGAACCACAATAAAATGTATAAGTAAAATTTAAACAGGCTTCAGGATGTGCTGCGAGTAAAGAATGCCAACTGTCAGCACACTGGAGAAACTTAATTATGCAGAAGACAATTTTTCATGAAGTACGTGTCATGATTTCAGTAAATTTGCAGTAATTCTGCTGACCCTGTTAACTCTGAAGAAGCCATCTGGTTTGGTTAATGCTTCAAACTGTTCAAACCAACCTCTTATTGTATTGAGTAATAAATTCAGACTTTAGATACAATGGCCATATACATTTTTTTGTGGGGAGAATGTCAAAATATCAGTATCTGCTATGGGCCTCTTGACTCTGTTAACCCACAACTTGGATAATATTCTACTGAGGATATTGTCTACATTAAAACTGATACACTCACCTCAGTCTGCTAATTGTGGATAAGGGCCCCAATTCCTTTAATGCTGCAATGGATTACCTGACTTCATTAATTCTGTCAAGGGCCCTATTGACTCTACTAATCCTGCTGGGGCCTCTTGATTTTCTTTATTTTGATAGACTAACTGATTTCCACCCTTGTTAGGGTATTTTGACTTCTTTATTTCTATTTGGGTCTCCTGAAACAATTCTGGTGGGAATCCCTGACTCTGCTAAACTGGCTAGGGCCCCTATTTCAGTTCATTATGTAAAGGATCTGACTTTGTTTACTCAGTTCTAGTTTTCTAATTCCTTAGGTCTTTCTATATCTATAGGTCCTAATGAAATCTTTCAGCCCTTTAATACTTTTGTTATGTTTTTGTTAATTGTATACATGATCTCTGTTTCATTCTTTTTTTCTGGAAATTTACTCAGAAAAGCAAATAATAGAGTAGAATACAATGTGATCACAGAAAAGTTATACAGTCAAGTAATTACATGAAGCAAAGAAGTGTTCTTATAGAATTAAATAACCACAGACAAGGTGCATAGCCACTGTAAACAAACTCCAGAACAGTCTTTATTAAATGTTAAGCGCTTTTGTTTCACATTTAAAAATGGAACTTCAGCAGAACTAAGAATTCAAAACCCACACTCAGTTAAATAACATAAAATTATGTCACATGATCAAAAACTAACCTATCACTCATGAATAAAATAATTGAATGAATCCAGTACTATTTCAAAAAATCAGGGGATAAATAATTGAAGGTCAATTATTTCATTAAAAAAACACTCCATGAAAATTAAAAATTGTATGAACTTATATAAGTATATATATATATATATATATATATATATATATATATATATATATATATATATATATATGCACACACACACACACACACACACACACACACACACACACACACACACACACACACGCACATAAAGACTAGTACATATATAAAACCGTTTTAAATCTCTATACATTTTTTTTAATTATGTCTGCTATAAAATGTGTATATATAAAAATGTGTATTAAAAATGTATATTAAAATTTCAACTCTGTTATCCCTTAGCCATTATAATATTTTATTTTTAGGACTGAACTAATAATGTTTAACACTTAATAAAGATTGTTTTGGAGATGGTTTACAGCAGCTGGGCACTTTCTCTGTGGTTATTCAGTTGGTCATTTGTTTTTTGGAGTTTTGAAGTTTTCTTATAGAATTAGTAAAGCAATGACATACTGTTAGAAAAGTAAGTACAACTAAACAATACACCTGATACTGTTATTGCCTGTTTAACTGTACTGAGATTAAATAGTGGACAGCTGAAAGAGCAATAGAGTAAAATTGCTAACTAGTGAGATCAACTAGATGCTCTATTATGCAAAAGCGAATGAAATCCACTCAACTGATATTGAAACTTTTGTTGAACTACTGTTCCAACACTGTTAAAGAGTTGATATGATATAGACCGCTGCATTCTACATCCTTCTGAGGGAACACATGAGTTCATATCTTCAACAAACTATACCAGGTTTCAAGTACAATGAAAGTTAGGATAATTCAGGAGGATGAGAGTAATTAATTTAATCTCTAAATCCAAAAGTACGGAAAACACAGGAACTCAGTTGGTTAAATTCTAGGGTTTATTCACAACTCCAACCACTCGACAACAGCAATCCAGCTAATACAGTCTCCAGAGCAATCCCACATTAACGCTTTTCGGAAACACTGCGTTTTCGTTTACAAAACATGCACTTCCTCAGATAAATAATTAGCTCTCTTGACCATCTTTTTATACTATCACTAATTGATTAAGTGATTAATTAACAAACTGGTTTAAACTTTATTAGAACAATCAATATTTCACTTATATCTAGCTCACTTAGCTTAAAAAATATTCTGTCCTAAAAATCATTTTTTAAGCTAAGTGAGCTAGATATAAGTGAAATATTGATTGTTCTAATAAAGTTTAAACCAGTTTGTTAATTAATCACTTAATCAATTAGTGATAGTATAAAAAGATGGTCAAGAGAGCTAATTATTTATCTGAGGAAGTGCATGTTTTGTAAACGAAAACGCAGTGTTTCCGAAAAGCGTTAATGTGGGATTGTTCTGGAGACTGTATTAGCTGGATTGCTGTTGTTGAGTGGTTGGAGTTGTGAATAAACCCTAGAATTTAACCAACTGAGTTCCTGTGTTTTCCGTACTTTTGGATTTATTGGTTTTGTTCCACTACCTGTTTTTTTGGTTCTTAATTTAATCTCTATCTTTTGGTATGATGTTAAGTCCAGCAGGATTGAGCTTGGTGAATATTCTCACTTGGAAGTGAGGTATGCTCTGACTGTAATGGTTACTTGCTATAACCAGGTCCTTTCTATATGGTTCAAGTCCTTTCTGTAAGGCTTAGGTGTGTTACGAATGGCTGCATTGTTGTGAACCATGTTCTAGCATGTGGGAGAAACAATGTGTTGAATAGTGTGAGCCAGTGGTGCACCTTTGACTAGTTTATGCCCTTTTTGCCATGTGGTGTAACTGTAGAGTTGGAATTTATAATTTATGGAATGTGGGGGCCCTCAACATCAGGAGATGCAGGTGGTCTTGCCCCATGTAAAGATATTTTTGTGTGTTTCCTTATAGTTTCAATTCTCAGTTTTCTGAATTTATCTTTTGGAAAATCACAAGTCAAAATAATGCGCTTAGATGGGTGACTGGAAAACCATTTTTCCATCATATGTAGCTTAGATTTATAGATTAGTACTAGGCTAAGTGCCCTTGTGAGGCATTTTAAGCCTAGACAATTATCCCTTGTGAGACTCAAACCCTACACCTTGTGTTTGTAAGGCAAACACCTCAACCATTAGGCCACCCTCCCAACTCTTCATAGGTGTTTACTAGGCTAATGACCACAAGGGCCTTTTTAAGCCTAGCTATGCATCCCAAGTCTCTGAGAAGTGTTGGCACCCTTGATAAGTGTAAGCACTGACTTGGGAGGTGAAACATTTGCAAGCAGTGACCTGTAAAATGAATTTTTACAAGCTGCCTGTGTCCATTGGTGACATAGGTGCCAAAACAGGGATGAAGTTCCTGTTCCCCCACCCAATTATCCAAGTTATACTTTAATTGGGTTAGGGAGGAACTCTACTTCACATGGATGGGGAGCCTGTTCCAGTGAAGGGATAGTCTCTGGGATATATACCTGTCACTTCAGCAGGTCGTATTTATATCACAGGCAATGTTTAAGTCTTTAGAACAAGTAATTCTGGTGCTATTTGCTTTGTGGATATGCAGGAGTTTCATCAGAGTGGGGTCTGGCAATGCCTTGTATGCCAGGCATAGATCTCCCCTCAACAGCCTGTAAGTTACAGAATACAGGGATAGAGCCTTAAGGCAGTCTGCATAAGACATGTTACATACTCCCTGTATTCTTTTAGTGAGGAACATCTGTGGACATTCTATTTGTTAGATATGCCTGGTTAGGTACATAATAAAGAGGGCATTTTATTCAGTGATAGGTCTGACGAATTCTGAATACAGTGGAACAATGACTTCCTTGGATCTACATGCCATATCTTTGTTTATAAGTTGCACAACACAGAATGATTTCCTCACTACTGTAGACGCATGATGGTCAAAGGTAGGTTACTGTTTATGTGTGTCCCTGACTCCCTATTTACTAGGTCAACTCTTAGGGGTGTGCTGTCAATATGATAGTTACCATGGGTGGATGACTTCTCAAAGGATACTATTATACATTTCTTGGCATTTAGCTTTAATCCATGGCTCTGGCACCAGTTGTTTGCCTGTGTGAGCCCTTCCTGGAGAACATGTGTGTCGGTGGGCATTTCAATGACAGCTCCTAATTTACAATCAGCTGCAAATTTAGTCAGCCAGAGGCCATTGATGTTGGCCTTGATTGCAGTGAAGTAAATGCCAACAAGAAGTGGTACCAGGGCTGATCCCTTAGTGACTCCATTTGTGATTGGTTTCGTTGTAGAGGTGGACTCCCCAATTCTAACTTCCTGGGTCCTGTCAGTGAGCCAGCTGGCTAACCACCGGGTTACATAAGGGTTTTACCTAACCTCTTTAGTCTGTCAACAATGCCTGAGTAGGGGATTGCATCAAATGCCTTGGCTAGGTCAAGGTAGGCAGTGTGAACCATTCTGCCCTGATCCATTGCTTTGTTGACCTTTTCAAAGAAGTCCACCAGGTTGAGTAGGCATGACATGCCCTTGATGAAAACAAATTGGGTCGGGTCCAGTGTATGGAGGTTTCCTATCTCATTATTGATCATTTCCATAATAATTCTTTCTATGGCTTTGCATATGAGACTAGTGAGACTTATGGGTCTATAGTTGGCAGTGTCTGTAGATGGCTCACCTTTGTGCAGAGGGATGACTGTTGCTGTTCTCTATTCATGAGGCACAAACCTGTTTGGAGGCTACAGTTAAATAACAATTCCAGAGTGCCTGACATACTATTTAGAAGGCATCCTGGGATATTGTCTGGTCCCATTGATGCAGTATTAGTGGCCTTAGAGAAAGTATTAAGGACCCGTTCCCTAATGATGAGTTATAGTTGATGGCATTTCCTGAGGGAAGGTTGATGGGGAGAGAGGGGCAAATTTGATGCTGAATTTGTTGGCCAGTAGGTTTGCTATATCTCCTGGCTCAGTATAGGTGGCTCTATTTACAATGAGCTCTGCACATAACTGTGTATTGCCTTTGAGGTTTCAGACATAGATAAAGAATGCCTCATGGCTGTCCTTGGTCTGGAAGACCAAATTTACCTCAAATGTGGCTTCAGTAGACTTTACTTGTCCTCTGAGTTGTTTGTTTAGTTTGATGAGAATACTTTTATCCTGCAGGGTGCTTCACCTCCTAATTTTTGCCATGATTTTATTCCTTCTGTTATACAGCCTATTGATGCTGTGATTCCATTAGGGTGGCTTTTTTGTGTTAGTTCTGTACTTCTTCCTGGTGAGTACAGCTGCCGTTATGCAGCTATTAACATTGTTGTATAGGGTTTCTGTGAACAATTCTGCATAGGCAGCAGTGTTCTCATGGTTTATGGGGGCTTGAAATTTTGCCAGGTTATCACTTAATAGTAGGAAGTTAGCTTTAGAGTAGTTCCTGTATATTGCAGGGTTAGTCGGGGTTCCAAGTTTTATTTTTACTTCAAAGGTGATCATTTTGTGGTCTGACCTTACCAGAGAAGACATTAGACTAGGGGGTGTTCAGCACTGTCCCATATTAGCGAGGACCAGATCCAGTATGGTTGTACCCCTTGTTACTGTATTGATAATCTGGTCCAGGGAGTTTGTGTTTACAAAATCCAGGAATCTCTGTGCCTGTACATTTGGTGTCGTATATAATTCACAGTTAATAGTGGGATAATTAAAGTCACCCATGAATACGTTATTGGGTAGAATGGTGAATGTTTCCAGTAAGTTTGGGTTTCCTGAGTCACAGAGGGGGACTACATCTTGCAGGGAAGTGGTATTGGATTTTTCCTGTGGGGATTTGAACATGGAGAAGCTCAAGTGCATTGTCCTGTTTGACCACCCTTGAGGTATATTTATTTTTGATGTAGATCAAGACACCTCCACCTTTAGTCCCTGCTGGTCTAAATGTGTGGAAAGCATTATATCCTTGCACTGTCAGTGTGCTTTCTGCGGCTTTAAACCATGTCTCAGTGACTGCACAGACATCAGTATTTGCTAGGGTGAAGAGAGCTTCTAGGGAGTGGAGTTATTTAGACTCCTAACATTGAGCAGTAACATTTTTAGATTTTCTTGGTTTTGATTTGCTATGTCTGAAGTACTTTCATTTTGGCATTGCATAAAAAAGGCACTGTGGGAGATGCCAATGTTTTAGATAATATTTGAAAGCCTAGAGGGTAGAGGTGCAGACCATCCCTGGCAAAGCAATGTGGTCTGTTGACCACCTCCTTCCATGCTGATAAATATTGCAACCCCTTAGATTGAAACCAGAAACAAAGCCAATTATTAAAGTCAGCCATCTTTTGTTCATATTGTGGCATCATACTTGGAGAAGGCAAAACGATGCACAATGCTAGGCTCATACCAACCTGGGACACATATGCCGAGAGCTCAATGATGTCTCTCATATAATCTAGGGAGGTACATCTCAGGTCATTTACACTCACATGGACTATGACTGAGTCATACTGGTACCTGTGGTCCAGTGACCTGAGTGCATGCATACTGTGGCAGATCCTGGCCCATGATAAGCAACTGACTGTGACTTTCTTCTTACTCATCCTGGTGAGAGTGACATCAGTGTGTCTCAGAATGCAGTCTCCAATGACTAGAATATTGGATTCTGTGGTGGCTTGCCTTATGGATTGAGAAGTTGAGGCTTCATGAAATGTGGCTGTATGTAAGATGTGGTGCTGTTTTGGATACTCAGGATTGCTAAGGGTGCTTGTTATGTGTACTTCATCTAGGACGTCTTTGGGGTTTAGGAAGGTTACATTTAAGTGCCTCAGCATATGTGGGTCTATGTGCCTGCTTTGAACTGTGTGTGATGGGTGAAGTGTGTGTACTACTGTCAACCTTATTGACATTAGGAGTGCTTTTATGCGAGAGCTTTGCCTCCAGTGACATCTCTCACTTACTATATCAGTTTGTTTGAGAATTAACTGGTTGTTAGTGAACATTAGGCAATTTCTACATTGCCTTAAGATGCCCATATCCACCTAGATGGTAACAGAGATAGTGGGAAAGTTCATACCCATGGCAATAGACCCTTTTATATTGATTAGACAGTTGGAATGAGAATATAAAGTAATATCAGAAATATTCAATTTACAACTCTGGGGGCACTGCTTGCCACTGCAAACTAGTCCTGTGTGCAAATAAGTATCGGTGAAAATTCATTGGTGCTTTTACAGGGCACTGCAAAACACTTGAGGGGAAAACTAATATGTAGAACCTGATGATTTATGGATAAAGCATTTAGGCATATATTCTGAAGTTAGAAGCATATCAAGCAGTACCTACTGAAAAGAAAGAGTTAGCTTGTCAAGAATGATGAAAAGAGGGGAGTCACCTAAATGGCTACTGCCTGACTACTACTAGTGCTGGTGTCACCACAGCTTCATTCTGCTGGGAAACAATGCACCTTTGCTTCTTCTCTCACCAGAAACAAAACAGTAGCACCGATCCCAAGATGATAAGCAGGCCACAGCATGTTTGGTGATCTACAGTCTTGTCCTTGATGGTGTAAGTATCTGTAAACTTGTTGTGACCTTTTCCTGGTAGATGCCTTGAATAGCAACCAGGACAATCAGGAAGGTCAAGCACAGGTACTCACTTTCCAACCAAAAAGAGTCAGGAATCTATGCACTCTGCTCCTTGTTTCACCAGGAGCAAAATATAAGCACCGATTCCAAACTGGCACCTATGAAGCAGTTATTAGGCTTTCTGGTGATCAGCAGTCCCTGGGAAGTAATGTTCCTATGCTCCTTCTCTTACCAGGAGCAAAACAGAAGCACTAATTCTAAGATGACTACTGAGAGGCAGGATGTGGGCTCACCAGTATTTGGTGGTCTTGGAGTAGATGTTGCAGATTTTAAAAGTAAGATAGAAAAATGGGTTAATACCATAAGAGCTGCTGTGTGCTCTAAGCAGTTAGATATTAAAGGCGGGGTTACTTAAGCTTTAGCTATCTAAGTGGACAGCCATCAAATTTTAAAGAGCAAGATAGACTAGAAGGGGTGGGTGCTTTGCATTCTGGTTCCAAGGAATAGAGTAGGATGGCTAATAAATTTAAATAGTTGAAGGGGAGTGATTTCACAAAATGATAATTTGTGTGCTTACTCACGGTAGCCAATGAAAGAGGAGAGGAAAGGAGATATGTTGTCAAATTAAGATAAGGGGCAGGTAACTAGAAAGACAGTTGAGTTTAAAAACACAACAGCACCAGGGTGGGAGAATGGGGAAAACTTAATTTCTGTTCCTAGTTTAGATATGCAATTAAAAGTAGAATACAAGTAAAATAAAATGTAAAGAAAATTAATCAAAATATACAAAACAGAAGAAAGCAATAAAGCAACACAAAATACAAGAATGTAAAACAAACCTTTTTCTCACAGCAAGTTGTGGTAAAGTCTGGGTGAACCTTTCTAGTAAAGCATTGGAATGTTTTATTTTACCCCTTAAATAGAAGGTTTAGTTCCAAGCTCCACCCTCACTTTGTAGGTAGTTAACCTTAACTGACATGTTTTAATTTCTGTATGACTCGCTGTAGTCTCTTTCCTAGTTTAAATATGCAATTAAAAGCAGAATAAAGTAAAACACGGTGTAAAGAGAATGAATCAAAATATACAAAACAGAATAAAGCAATAAAGCAACACAGAATACAAAAAAGCAAAAACAAACTAACCTTTCCCTCTCAGCAAGTTGTGGCAGAGTCTGGGGGAATGGTTCTCTGGTTCAATTCTCGGCTGGGGTGCCTTCTGTCCTCCCTCCCTGTGTTCATGTGGGTTTCCTCTGGGTGCTCTGGTTTCCTCCCACATTCAAAGACATGCGTCTGGAGCATTTCTCCCCAGGCCTCCACTGAAAATTGGCTTTGTTCCAAGTCGGACTTTCCCGGTTAACAAATGTTAAATAAATAAATGAGCTTTTCTAGTAAAATGGTTTCTTAGTGACTTCAGTTACTGAAACAAGTTCTGGTGGTGCTGAATTTGCATGTATGGTTGTGTGAATTCTACAATGCCCTATGTGCAGAAACAATGTTCATGGATGCAAAAATATTGGAAATTATACAATAAAAATCCATTTATATTTAAAAAATTTGTACAGTGATTGGACAGAGTAATCAATATGCCCATTGTAACTCAATCTTTCCTCATGGAGAAAAGTCCATCTGGCAAATGAATAAAAAAAAAAAAAAACCACAGTTTACACCGGCTGTAGCTACTAAAAGATATTTATCGCCCATGTGATGGGTAAGGCCCATCTAAAACCACATGGGATAGTTTAATTCAAGCATCAAAAGGGAAACTGGCTAGTTACACATTTCCCATAATGGGTGCAAACCTAGTACTTAACTATGAACCTGGAAGAAGGTTGTGGATTCTAGCCACACTCAAATTGATACGATTGCTGACACTACAGTGCAGCACTGGGGGATGCTGCACTCCCAAGAGTGTCATCCTTTGGATGAGATGTTAAACTGAGGCTCCATATATCTGAGGTGGTAGCATCTCAGATGGATGTAAAAGATCTCATGGCACTTACCAAAAAAGTAAGGTAAGTTCCTTGGTACCATGACCAAGTTTCCCTTAGTCTGTATGAATACCATTATGGAGACTGTTGTTCCAGTGGGCTAACCCCATCAACAAAATATAAATAAGTAAGTAAATAAATACAATAAAATAAAATAAATGAAGCGGCAGCCCTAGTCTCCAATCCACTAAGCAGAAAAGCAAACTACATACCTTGCTCAAAAACACACAACAAAAACGCTGCAATATAATCTTAAAAAAATCATGTGTCATCCATGTACTTCTCAACTCTCCCTAAATCTGCCTTATGCTTACAGTAATGTTTAAAAATTGCCCTTTGTCCCTCATTATTTTTGGCTTTTTTCCAGAATTCCTGAGCTTAGAAGTTGAGAATTATTCTCACCGACTCCATATCAGAAGTTCACAAATGTCCACTTGTACACACCATGATGCCCTCAACAAAGTTATTGTAGTCAATTGAATGTTCTATGCAAGTGTCAGCACATAGTGGTCCCATGCATGTGTAGCACATTTGGAAATGGTCCTCAGATGTGGAACAAAGAACTCAGATAAGAAGTTTGCAGATGCAGTTGCTATTATTTAAACTTCAAGCAATTTTTATTCCTCTTTTTTGTTTAGCTAATAGCATTGTATAGTAGCAATAATTGACTTAATATGTAGGTATCACTGGGATTACCCGAACCTGGCTTTGCTTGATTACTGGAGCTTTACCCATATGATCAAACTATGCTATCTCTGGGTAAACCCAGCATTACTCACACACAGTCATGCATTACTGCTGAAATATGACATCCTTATATAGAATCAAGTGTAGTCATTATGAAGACAGAATTATTTGTGAAATACCTAAATGGAAAGAACAAATTTTTAAAAAGCAGTCTGAACAAGAAGTAGATAAAAGCATCCCTAATCTGCAAAACTCTGCAGATATTAAGTGTGTGATGCAAGTTGGGATGTTTGTTCCTTACCATTTTGTACCATGTCAGCTATTTTATTCCCAGTTAAAAGCTGTGGGTAATTCTAAAGTGGAATAGTTATTCTTCACATGCTGGTAAGTGCAGTTACTTTTTTCAGTGATGTTAATGTTTTGTGGGTGCAGAATACAGCATAGTATAGTATATCAATTTAGAAGCTGTATGGGGAGACAAGCACCATGTCAATGAATGGATAAATAAGAAAAGCTGTTCAGCAGACACAACTTCAAGTCATACCTAAAGGGTGTTAGTGAATGCAGACTAATAAATGGATTGCTCCAATGTGAATGCTCACACATAAGCACCAAGATGTGGAAAACCTACCCTGATTTGCTTATCTAGACAGGTACTATATTTATTTATTTAAGTTTGGATTGGTACAGGACCCTTTTCAGCCACTGCCTGGGCCAACAGGTAAGCAACATGTATGTGTACAATAGTTGCACAGCACATACAGCACATGTAATTATTCATTTAGTAATCAGACAAAATATATAAACATCATAGTCTAGAAATAAATTAATGGCTTGAAGTATCACAGCAACTGGCAAACAACATATGCATGATAATTGCACAACTTGCAAAGTAGATGCAGTACATGTAATTATTCACATAGCAATCAGACAAAATACTTAATATAAAATATGTAAGCATTGTCATAAGGAAAAAAAATTAAAAGCATGAAGTATCACAACAAAATAGGCCAGTGAGACAGTGCTAATTGATGCAGTTCTGAATAAAGATCTGAAGTAAACACAGTAAGTATTAATATAATATTGTAATCAGTGAGGAACACCGTGTATCCTGAAGTACAGTGATGTAACAAGCACGGAATGTGCAATTGTATCAAAGCTAGAGACATTAGCCAGCATCTCTGAAGCATGTGCATTTGTTTTATATAGATGTGATTTCAATTTTTTTCTTTCGATCCTGCAATTCTTTAAGATGGTCAGGAAGACAGTTCCATGAAGCAGGTGCTAGCTTGTAAAAAAAAAAGATCTTTCACAGATGGAAAAAAGAAGGTATGTTCTTACCATAACGTTCCATGTTTGTTGTCCTTTATCTCCCTTTCCTTCTTTCTGGTTGGGTTTGGTTCGGAGCTGATCTCAGCTCTGACTCGGCCACTTCTAAATCTCGAAGAGTCCTTACTGGCTCGAGACTAACCCCTTATCCCAGCATGCATAGCAGTAGCTACCCAGATCTTATTTGTGAGAACTAACCACTAGATAGGAAAATTATGAATTACCCAATGAAAGAGTTAACTAAACAATAAAGGCTCCTTGTACCAACAACAACAGGACAACCATGGTGACAAGGAGAATACCAAAGGCTGAAAAGCAAAGGAAACTCAGCCAGATCAGCCAAAAGGGAAATTCCTCTCAATCATCTGGGATGGGGAAAGGAGGGATGGACACAAGAAGGAAGGCGAGATAAAGGACAACAAACATGGAACGTTATGGTAAGAACGTAACTTCTTTATGTTATGTTGTCCATCTCACCTTCCTTCTTTCTGGTTGGGACAGCATCCCTAGCACCTAAATCATGGGTGGCTCACTGGAAAAGAGACTTCAGAACCGTGGAACCAAAGGATGCTCTGTTCCGAGAGACCATGTTCAGTTTGTAATGAGTAATGAAGGTATGGGGAGTAGCCCATGTTGCTGCTGCATAAATAGTATCTAAAGGAAGCTTAGCTTGAAAGGCTATGGAGGTAGCCAAGGACCTAGTGGAATGTCCCCTCACTTTTCCTGGGACTAATACATTCTGAGACTCATAAACATAAGTAATAGTATTTGATAGCCATTTTGAAAGAGTCACTTTGGAAACTGGTGAGCCTTGCTTGCTCTGAGAGAAGGATACAAACAGCTGATCTGGTTTTCTGATGTCCTTGGTCCTTTGAAGATAAAATCATAACTGCCTGTGGACATCCAATTGATGTAATTTGTACTCTGCCTTGTTGCCATAATTTGGAAAGAAAACAGGAAGTTAAATAGATTGATTCAAATTATAGCCTAAGCAGACTTTTGGTAAAAAGGAAGGATTAGTTCTAAGAGATACTCTATCCTTGTGAAAGATCATATAAGGCGGGTGGATAGAAAGTGCCTGTAACTTGGAAACCCGCCTAGCTGATGTAACAACAATCAGGAAGAGGGTCTTCCATGATAAGAACTTCAGAGGACAAGAAGCGGCTGGTTCAAAGGGAGGAAGGATCAGAGCAGGTAATACTAAGTTTAAATACCAAGGATGGAGAGATTCTCAGATTGGAGGCCTTAATAGTGTAGCACCTTTCAAAAAGGCCTTGCATAACTTATGGGACTTAACATTAGAAACTAGAAGGCCTACATGAAAATTAGAAATACCAACCACTTGAACATGAATCGTAGCAGCTGCTGCTCCTTTTTTGAAGGTTTCTGCCAGGAAGTCCAAGAGTTTTGCAATTTGAGCTGTAAAGGGATCAATGTCATTTTGCTCGGCCCAGAAGGAGAAACTCTTCCATTTACTAGCGTAACGGTTCCTAGTAGTTGGTTTATGGGAAGAGACTAAAATATGTTGAGCCATAGGTAAGATATCAGGGAGCCTGGCTAGGATCGGAAGTGTAGAAACCAAGCTGTCAGCTTGAGAGTTTGAATGAAAGGATGAAGAGCGCCCGACTGATGTGTCAAGAGGTCCGGAACTGGGTCCCGAATCCAAGGTTCCTCTCTCAGGTAATGCCAAAGGAATGGAAACCATATCTGATGAGGCCAGTATGGAGCAATGAGGATCAGCTTGCAACTCACCAACTTTGCTTTCTGAAGAACTTTTGGAATTAAATCTAAGGAGGGAAAGGCATAAAGAATCCCGGGGGGCCAATCATGGACTAGTGCATCTCTGGGTGACTGTCCCAGAGGGGGAACTAGGGCAAAGTAGCTGCTGCATTTGTTGTTTAGGTGAGAGGCAAAAAGATCACAGCATGGCTGGCCCCATCTGTGGAAGATCATATCCGCCACATCTTGCTTCAGAGACCACTCGTGGGGCATGAGAATTGCCCTGCTGAGTTTGTCCGCTATCACGTTGGACTTCCCTGGAATGTACATTGCAACCAGAAAATATTGAGATGAGATCGCACATTGCCATACTCGAAGGGCCTCCTGACATAAGGGGTAAGATTTGGTTCTGCCCTGTTTGTTGATGTACCACACTACTGACATGTTGTCGATCTGAATTGCTATATAGCCCAAAGGGAGAGAGTTGTGAAGTTCCTGAAATGCTAGTAACACTGCTCTCATCTCCAGGACATTGATGTGCAAATGGTACTCGTGAGGCTGCCAAGTTCCCTGGACTGTCTGTCCCAAATAATGCCCCCCCCACCCTATCTGAGAAGCATCCATGGTCACTGTGGCTACCAGATGAGGGCTACAAAGGGTCTGCTTAGAGTGACTAGGGGAGAGTGGAGCCACCACTGTAGATCTTTCTTGCAAGCATCCGTGATTAAGATCATGTGAGACATTAGTAAGTCCTGATATGACCACTGAGTGAAGAGGAGCCATTGCAGAATCCTCATGTGATAACGGGCTAATTGAACTAGAGCAATGGCAGCTGCCATTAAACCCAAGACCTTCAGGACAAATCGAACCTGAACCTTTGATTTTGACAAGAGGAGAGAAACCTGACTTGGAATGGCAAGCACCCTTTCTTGTGGGAGCTTGGCTATCATGTCTCTTGTATTTAGCTGAGCGCCTATGAAAGTAATACACTGAGAAGGCAACAAGGCAGATTTTTCATAATTTATTGTGATTCCTAGGTGTGCACAAGTGTGCATCGCATAGTTCCTGGCCCTTAGGAGATGATGCTTGTTGGTGGCAGTGAGGAGCCAGTCATCTAGATAAGGAAACACCTGGAATCCCAAACATCTCTGGTAAGCCATCACTACTGCCATACATTTGGTGAACACCCTGGGGACTGTGGTGAGACCAAAGGGCAGAGCTCTGAACTGATAATGACTGGCTCCCAGCTGGAAGTGTAAATGTCTCCTGGACCGCCTGCCCATTTTTATATGGTAGTATGCATCCTGGATATCGATAGAACACATCCAATCATCTTGACCCAAAAAGGGTAGAATGGACTGCAATGTCACCATCTGAAACTTGGTCTTCTTTACTGACCTGTTTAACTTGCTGAGATCCAAGATAGGTCTCCAGTCCCCTGTCTTCTTTGGAACTAAAAAGAACCTTGAGTAAGTTCCTGATTCTATCTGGTCTGCGGGGACTTCCTGAATGGCTCTTTTTTGCAGCAAACTTTTTACTTCTACAGCTGCTTGATCCCGAAGATTGGGTGGAACATCTGGGATTGATGATTTTTGAATTCTTGGGGGTGCTTGGGAGAAGGGAATTTTGTAATCCATGGATATTATATACCATACCCATTTGTCTTCTGTTATATCTTGCCAGGCTTTTGGGTACAGTGAAATTTTGCCCCCGACTGCCTCCAGAGGTGAGCAGCCGGGCAATCCTTCAGGGATTCTGAAAGGGTCAGGCAGAGAACGTATCCCTGTTGCCCTGTTGCAGACCCACCTGTTGTGAGGTTGGTGTCTCCCATTATTATTTCCCCCTCTGCTTCTGGGGGAATTATCTCCATGAGTGTCTGGCAAAGCTCCCTGGGATTTACGGCCCCACATTTTGCCACTCTTTTGGCCTTTGGGATAAGGCCGGGATGGAGTGGAAAAGAGAGTTTTGCCATCTCGATCACTACTGGTAAGTCTCTCGAACTTGAGGCCCGAACAAGGCTGAGCCGTCAAAGGGGGCGTTCGTAAAGGAGGATTTGAAGGGCTCCGCAAATTGACAAAGGCACATCCAGGAATGTCTGCGAAGAGCCACTCCTGTGCCTGCAGCCCTACTTGCTCCATCTGCTGCGTAAGAGATCAAGCGCATGGAGGAGTTGACAATGGAGGTTAGGGTCACTAGCTGGTTAGCCCACTTGGAAGCTGCTCCCTCAGCTAAAGGACCCTGGAGGGTATCTCCCAGCTGCTTAAGGAGATCCCTCTGAAGTCTTGTGAAATGCATCAAATAGTTCAGCGACTGAAGAGTAAAGGCCGCTGAAGAGAAAACACACTTTCCATATCTATCCATGGCTCTAGACTCCTTGTTTGGCTGATGGATAGACGAGGAAGTCTCCACTAGTTCCTTCTTAGTGGCTGCTGCCACCACCATAGCATCATCTGGCACGCTTTTGGAGAGAAATGACTTGTCTTCTGGTGCAGTCATAAATTTCTTTGGTCTTCTTGGAACAGACTCCATGGTCTCTGGAGCACTCCAGTCCTTTCGACTCACTACAGACAAAAGTGGGTGGAAAGGAGGAGACACCCAGGAGGTGGAAGGTCAGGAACCAAATGCATCCAGGTACACAGACTTGTCCTCAGAAGGGGCAAGGGACTTCCAGTTTCCCCTCTGCCTAAGGATCTCCATAATGTCTGAGAATGAGACATCTTCAGAGGGGGACTGTGGGGACCCTTCCGAGTCATCCAGGTCTGTGTCAGAGGTGATGGACTCAGAAGAGTCCACATGTTTCCTCTTATATTTTTTTCTTCCTGGGGACCTTCTCTGAGGCATGCTCAGGAGAGGTCTCAGAAGATGAGGGGGTCGCCCTGTGGGGCATCCTGGGGCATCGGTTCCCTACGGTTGGAATGGAGAGAAGGATTCGAGGCAGGCACTGGTATCGATGGGGATGGAGCCAATGGAAGTGAGGGTGGGGCCGTTTTGGTGGACAGCACACTCCTCATCACCTCGAAGGTACCGTGATCCAGAATGGAGGGAGGATCCAGCTCCAAAAAGCCTGGAGACCTCCTCTGTACTGAAGGCAATGGCTCTGAGGCAGATGTGGGAGACAAACTCACCTGCACTGAAGCTCCGAGAGGGAGAGCAGGGTCAGACAAGGGTCTGATGCTACTTCCCCCCCTTGGAGCCGAAGAGGGAGTCTCGGCACTCAGACCCCTCGATGGAGTGGACTGCCGAGGAGGTCGGAGCAAATGTCGGAACTGACAGAGCAAGGGTCATCTGAACTGACAGTTCCACTACTACTACTTCCATGCACTCCAGCTCTGAACTAGACGCAGTCGGAGGAGGAACCGAGACAGGGGCTGGATTGGACAATGGAGGCACTTCCTTCTGGGCTGGCCCCGACAACAATTGAGCAAATACTCGTGTTTTGAGCAGCCTTTTCACCACTCTCTCCATATCATCATCTGATAAACTCCTGGATAATCGAGAGGAGTGGACCGAGGACCGGTGACTACCTGCTGCTAACTGTAAAAGTGTAGACTGACGCACAGATCTCACTGGGTCCAAAGAAGGAGATCTCGATCTCTTCTTAGTCCGGGTAGGCTCCAAAGCCACAGATTGAGCTGCCAGAGAAAAGGAATCCTCAGAAACAACAATCTGCTCTGAAGGATCCGAAGATTTAGATTTTGACTTTGTCAGCACTGAAAGTGGAGCTGAGGAAGATGCCTATTTATCATCAGAGTTTTTGGAAGGCTGAGTATCCACTGCAACCTCAACCTGAGGTTTTAACAATCCTCTCAAAATCAGTTTGTTGCACCTTTCCTGCAAAACCCGCGCACTGAAGGCATGGCAAACAGAGCATGAGTCCTGCAGGTGGACCGCACCTAAACAATAAACACAACTCGTGTGCCTGTCTGTAACGGACATTTTTTGACAACATGAGTCACATTTCTTAAAACCTGACTGCTTTGTAGGTTCTTTAGACATCATACCAGCAAAGAGTGAAGCACAATAAGGAGTATAGATTTATTTATTTTTTTATAAAGAAGGAGGGAAAAAAGGGAAGAAGGGTAGCCTCTAAGTTAAACAGCTAATGCTCTCAAAGGGAGAAAGCCTCTAACTAAAACGGCTTCTCCCTAAGTAGCAAGGAGGAAAAAAGGGACAAAACAACAATCCTGAAGAAAAAATGGGCAACACACAGAAAAAAGGCCTGAGAGGAAAACAATGGCCTATCAACAGCAAACAACATCAGTAATAAGGATAGGGGATGATAAGTCAGGTAAACTCTAACTAGTAATGAAAATTAGCCTAAACAAATAACAATTTTACAGAAAAAATAAACTACTTAGACTGAGACAGCAGAAAACAATCTCGACGCTGCAAGCGGGAAATGAGATCTGAGTAGCTACAGCTATGCATGCTGGAATAAGGGGTTAGTCTCGAGCCAGTAAGGACTCTTCGAGCTTTAGAAGTGGCCAAGTCAGAGCCGAGATCAGCTCCGAACCAAATCCAACCAGAAAGAAGGAAGGCGAGATGGACAACATAACATGTACTGTTTCTTAATGTACAGGAGGGTTTATATGCTAGAAATTTGTTTGTTAGACAGCAACAATCATTTACAAGTTTATAGGTAGGGGAGTTGAGGAGATAAGGCATCCTAGATGAGATAGGATGCCAGCTGGCTTTATTAATAGTACTGCAGTGGTTATCTGTTGGGCTATCAAGATGAATGAACCTGAGAATCTTATGATTAGCTATTTGAAGGGCAAATGCGTTCTGCCCTGTCAGGAGAGCAATTACAGGTAGAGAATATTCAAACCTGTGGGAAAGAACATTAATATCAATGGACTGACATGCTGTATGGGTGAGTTGGAGAATTACAATCAACTTTGTTTTCTCCTGCCCCTTGTAAAGCGAATGGCTACTCTGAAAATTTGTTGTGAGCTAGCAGTATGCAAGGAAAAAGGAATATGGTGTACTATATAATATAGCTTGTGGAAGAAAACATCTTAACACAGTTATGCACCCCAGGACTGAGAGATGCATGCATTTTTATCTACAGCCATGGACCACTAAGAACTCCCATAAGGTTTGTAATCAATTTCCAGCAGCTGGTTTATTATTGGTTACACTTAGAGCCCCAAATATTTAGGTAGGAATAAATAATAATTAAGAGGGTGGTGAGTGGGTTATTCTTGTGATCCCTTGCAAATGTATTTAATGGAAATAATTCCATCTTAAATAAATTAACCTGTAGACCTGTGTGGGTATAACATTCATTTCGAATTTCCAATATCGTAATAGTATCATGTCCAGGTCTGCAGCATGAAGCAGATAATCATCAGCAAACATTAGAGTCCAAATCCTTTCACTCAGTTTAACTCAACCTTTAATGGGGGAATGGGTAAACTGAGAGAGGAGTTTTCTTGCTAATAAAAATAAATTGGAGAAGGGGATATACTTGGCAGGCTCCTTTCTTTATGGGAAAGAGGGCAGATAAATCACCATTAATTAGCACAGTTATAAAGAGAAAAACTGTTGAAGTAAGTCAGCTATGTCTTAACACTTGAAAATAAAGTAAAATCCTTTAACGAATTTCAAAAAAGAATTTTATTTTATTTACGATTGCTTGAACTTACTTCAGCACAGTATTTCCCTGGTTGTTGGTGTTCATTGCTGTGCTTCCTGCTTTGCTTGGTTGGTTCTACAGTTATAGAGTTATACAGTGCAAGTGGTTGTGATGAAAGGAGACTGCAATCTCTCATTACTTCTTATTACTATCATTGGATTGAACTGGATGGCTTATTGTATTTCACAAATGTTGCCACCATTGGTTGGGGAGCCAGTATGTGCTCTAATGTGATCAATGCTTGGCTGCATTTCATGAATCTTGTTTTGAAAAGACCTGTAATCTTGGAGAATACACTCTGTAATCGCTCTGCAAAATTCTCAGAATACAAATTTGCTTCATGTTTAGAAGGGAAATAGGGTGACAATTACACAGACAAGTTTGGGAAGTACAGTAATGACAAAGGATTTTAAGGAATGTGGGGTATGCTTTCAAACAAGTCGGTTAACATTGAAGCTATCTATTTCTGCAAAAAATGTATAAACCTAAGCGGTAATGCCATTAGAGTCTGGGACCAATCGTCTTTAAGGAACTTTTTCTTATTAAATGAGGTCATTAGATAGGATACTAGACTAGAGAAGATTGAAACAATGAAGAAACTGACAGGTTGAAAATGTATTTTACAGTAGAAAGTACATCTGTATTTAGGAATAGAATACTAAATGCTTGTCAACATTCAACAGGGTTTACAAGGGATGTTTTATCCCTATGATTTTGACAACTGGCCTGTTGTACCTATGGTGTTACAAGCCAGAAACTTTCCAGGCTTGTGTCTCAGACCTCTTCACTTGAGTGACATTTTTCTCTAAGGTCTGAATAAGCTTGATTCCTATCTTAAATAGGTAACTCCTTTCTAAGCTTCCATTATTATGCTGCCCATGTCTGTTTGTCTTGGATCCTGGTTCTGAAACATTTTGCTTGCATTTACGGAATTGCCATGTCTGGCTCTTTCATTTCTGATCCATTTTTGCCAACAACATAGCTTTTGCTGTGCAGCAATCCCTTCTTTCCAGTTTTAGTCTCTCCTACCATGTGAAGATAGGCACTCACCCTAGGCTATATTACAAAGGAAGAAGTTACACACACCTTTATTTTAGCTTTTCTCTGTCTCATATTGTCCATTAAGAGGTGATATCTGCTTGACTTACAAAGCCATGTCTGACCCAGCCCTGCTAGAAATGAAAATCGGCTAGAACAATCTAAACTATACCTACATCAAACTAAGCTAATGGAATTTTCACCTCCAATCCAGCAATCAAGCTACTGTGACTTAAATATATTATCAGTCAACAATACTAGAATTGAGCTAGTATAAAACATAAAACTGTTGGGTATAATAACTAACCACAGACTAATAATCAAGCAGCATAAGCAATCTACTGTTCAAACACAACCTTAAACTAGGATTTTTTTTATAAACTCATGTATGTTAAACCTATCCATTCCCTAGTCCCCTTATGCCTCATCAATTTTGACTAACCTACAGTCCACTTAGCTAGCCAAACTGGAGCAATCATATAACCCCGCAAAGTTTGCAAGTAGCCACATCAACAAAACACATCACTGTCTTGCAGTTATATCTCTCAACTATCCACATTTTCACAGAATGTCAAGATTTTTGCCTCATATTTTTGGTCTGCTCCTTATAATATTTGTGATTTTCTAGCAAATCACAGAGGATTCAAGTCACTAAATAAAATGAATGTACAAATCCTGTTATTCTACCAACCTTCTACGTTTATAATAGCAATATTTAAAATGTGCTTATTTTTGGGTCTTTGCCCCCTATTACTTTTGGCTGTGTCCAGACTTCTTGTTCAAATAGGTTAAGAGATAATGCTTGCACTTCAATCCCTTAACTGGCTGGAGTTGCCTAATCAGTTACACACTCGCATTAAGACTGCCCACAATATCATCCACAGCCCAGACAGATGCCCTGCCACCAGCCAGTTATTAAACTGGTGCTCATTCCATAGAGAGCTGTGTTCATTGAATCAACACTAAGTGCTTACTCAAAAATCTAAAAATCATAAAGATGACTGTCTATACTCTGCACATGTTGCTAAATTGGGGAACTTCCTCCTAACAAATAAAAGAAATGTCTCATCTCATGTCCTATTTAAAACCACCTTGAAAACTTACCTGTCAACAAAATGGTCCTGCACTTGTAACACCCTCACTACTAAGCACCATTCCTAGTCTAATTACTTCCCATCCATATTTTAAAATCCCTATGAAATCACACCTATCAACAAAACAATACTGCATTACTAAAAAAGTATCATAAAATCCTCATGTTATGTCAAGTGTTTATATGTCTCAGGTATATAAATCATAGTGAGAATATGCATATGCCTCATTTGAGATTCTTTAGATAAAGTATGTGTGTACTTAACTTGGTGATTTTCAGTTAAACTATATATAGCTCAGCATTATGTAACATATTTTTATTGTTAGCTCAGACTAATTGTCTATGAAAAAGTTGGTAACATGAAGGTTTTCTGCCCAGACCTCAGCTGAAAGATAAGATTTAGCATAATCAATACCACCAAGATCACCAGAAGCTGTACATCCCAAAAGAGTCAACTGAATGTCAGTCATAGCACTGAATACACAACTGGTAAAATACAGTCATGTATGCAACATTATGCTTTGAAATGTAACAGTGGCATGATGTGGGGTTGTGCTACAAAACTGTAGTGAGAGCTTGTTAGGAAAATGAAGCTTGGAGCTGTCCTCTGTGCATGAAGGGGACAGTTATACTACTGTGAACGTATGTGGTCCTTGGCTGGCGTCTCTCCAGTGCTTTGCTGTCTGAGGCCATTTCCACGTGTATGTCAGAACTGGTACACAGGTATTTCAACTTCCTACTATGTAATACCTACAGTACCAGATCCAGAATAAACTGAAAGTTGATCACATGCTGCAGTGACCTAAAGCCTTTAATAGGAAACTCTGTTATTCAAATCTTTTACACTAGCATTCAATACCAGTATAAAATTTCTAAGTATACTAAGCAGAGTAGTGAGCCCAGTTATTTTTTTGGAAGTAGATGCAGGGCTTCGCAGTACCTCTTTAGCCTATGTAGGTAGAGGTATCCCATACCACTTTTTTGAAACTGTGCATTCAATTACTGCATACTACCTTAAGTATAATTCCTTCTGAGGTCCCAAGATATGCATGCTCACTTGCCAACTTATGTTTTGATTAAGTATATTACAATGTTTATGTGTGAGATGGGGGTATGCACTGCATGCTAAGGTTTTGCTCTTTTTTGGCAAATGTTGATACTAATGTTCTTTGTGTTTCTGCATTCCAGTTGTGCTTTACCATTATTGTTAATATGGAGTATGC
Organism: Protopterus annectens; assembly: GCF_019279795.1. Classification (NCBI taxonomy): domain Eukaryota; kingdom Metazoa; phylum Chordata; order Ceratodontiformes; family Protopteridae; genus Protopterus; species Protopterus annectens. Next base: position 1,421,671,542 of record NC_056743.1, read on the forward strand.
AGTAATTTGTTTGCCTCTAGTGAGTATGCATTTACACGGAAAAACTAGCCTTACAGCTAAAGGCAGTTGTACATTTTGTTCCGAGTGAAATTTAGAAAGATGTATTGCTCACTACTTTTACATGGAGATGAGCTGTCTGCAGGTGGAAGCAATTAATCTTGAGAATTCTCTGCATTCTTTGCTGAGGGTAATGGACAATTTAATGTACAATGGAAGGCAGTTCAGTGAAAAATAATGTTTGAAATTATGGGAAGTGAATAAGACATAGCAGCCCTAATACTTTAATACATTTAATCAAACAGTATGTAATTTAATTTTACTTAAAAACAGCTAAGGGCTAAAAGTTAACATTTTCTGAAAGCATATAAGCTATTATCAACTGAAAGGGGGATTGAGATAGGAAAAGAACAGACAGCAATCAGTGTAAGTAGAAACAGAGGCTACTGCATGTGCCTTAGATTGTATACCATTAAGCTATGGATTAGGTAATACCTGTGGGTGCAATTGTTCCTATCTAGAGGGTTTAACATTGTTTTTGAATATGTACATAGTGTTGTGTGCTTGTTCTAAGTTAATAGGGGATGGGGTATGCTAAAAAATAATTGAAGCTTTTGTTTGAGGGTTTTCACTTCAACAAAAAGTCTTGAAAATTTGACATAGGTTTCAATGGAGGTGAGAAGAAACAACTGTATAAAAGATCAGCCTGTTAAACATTAGTGTGTGCATGTAACACAAAAATTGGAAATACACATTCAGCTGCCTTGTATAATAGGTGGGAACAATATTTTTTATCATAATGGCTATACTATCCATATTTTTAGAACATAAATATCTTTACAGATACAGACAAAAAGGAAGGAGTATTGCATTGAATTATATTAAGAAATGCAGAGTGCAAATAGCAATAGTGTAGGAGACACATTTAGAAATAAGTGAGCATGTGAATTTGATAAAGAAAGGATTTCAGGCTGGATATTCAACAGAATAACAGGGAAAAAGGAAAAGGGAAGCAATTATACTAATTGCTATGACTCTAATAGTGACAGAAGAGGGAAAAAAGACAATATCGGTAGATTTGTGATAGTAAAGGGCTATTGGCAGGAGAGGATGATTATGATGGCCTGCATTTATATTCCACCAAAAATTGCTATTATGGACCTTAAGAAAATGTTGGGAGAAATAATCAGGTTTCAGTAGGGAATATTACTTATAGGTGGGTACCAGAACCTCATTTCTAATAGATAAGATATAGCAGAGGGGATCTACAAGGGAAAATATAACAAAGGAGAGTAGATTTCCAAAGAAATTTGTGAAAATATTTGATAATGACATGTGAATTCAGAAGTAGAGACTTAGAATTTGCATATTATTCCCTAAAGTACAATAACTGGGCTAGACTAGACAGAAATTATATTTCACAGGAGCATCTGCATTTAATTGAAAGCATTGACAGACATCCAATAACTATTTCAGATCATGCACAGATAAAAAACTATGATAAAAATGCAGGGTTATGAAGTAAAGATGAGTCACTTGTGCTTTCCCACTTCCTGGTAAAAAACAGAAATTTAAGGAATGGATAGTGGAAAGTATTCAAGAGTTATCAGGAAAGACTGAAATATCTTCATAAGTTATAGCTAGTGAGGGGGACAAAATAAAAGACAAATTAAATTTAAAAACAGGGTAGTATTAAAAGTCCTGAATATTATTAAAAAAGATAAAAATGAAATAGCTATCTTTAGAAAAGCAGTGGAGCAAACTACATAACATAAATAAAAATTGTGGGAACATTACATGCACAATATTGTTCAGCGGTGGAGTAATGTATAAGTGAAGGGAGGAGTTCGACAATTTATATAATGTTAGACTTAACGATAGTTACAAGCAATGAGAAGATATGTGATGTATAATATATATAACTGGAAAAATGTTAACATAATGCTTTCTTTTCTGTTAATTTATGTTTGCTTTTGTCATAAGTGATACTTTAATAAAGGTGTTTAAAAAAAAAAGGTTGTACTTCTTCCAAGCCCAGCTCATGCTTGGAAATATAGCTATCTGTGAAGTTACCAAAATATAGTTTAAAGAGACAGAGAGTACCTCAACAGTACAAGCTTTCAGGGTCTTACACACTTTTAGACTAGCAGCTCTGCACAGAAAAAGGCTAAAGGTGGTGGTGTCTCAATATACGTGAATAACAAGCATACCTCTAGGCTGGTCAAACAGGATGATGTGCTAGAGTTCCTCCACATGCAGATCACCATAGAAGAAATCTCATACCATATCCTAGCCAGCTATAGGCCAGCCTCAATGTCCCAAGAACTCACAATGCATATTTGGACCTACCGGTGACACTTGCCATCCACCTAACACCCTACTCAAGGGAATGCTGAAAAAAGAAGAGGGAATGTAAAAAAGAAGATGAGCAAAGTACAAGTTAAAAAAAATAGAAGTTGAAGTTATGGAGTGCCTGTGAAGTGAAGGATTTGATGTAGAAGGTCTAACACAGGTTACATGACAGCATGATGGAATGAGTCCCCAAAGTAAGGAGAAAGAAGCTCAGGAGACATCTGAAGAAGAAATATGGACATGGGAAAGAAAAAGAGATTTAATAGGGTGTAATATTTATGCAAAGGAGAAAGCAAAACTAATCAATGCAAAAAGAGCAGCACCAAAGATATTTGAAGAGAAATACTGGCAAAGGAGATCAGTAATGGAGAAGTTAAAGAAACAGAAACTGAGGTTATGGAGTACTTTCAAAGTTAGGGATTCAGTGTAGAAAATCTAATTCAGAAAGCACCACAACAGGCTAGAGCAATGGACCTCCAAATTAAGAGGAAACCAGTGGAATGGGAAGCAATCGGTCAAGTGCCATATGAAGATATTTTAGAGCCTTCTAAAGGAAACCAGTATAAACGGTCACTTGAAGCTGGACAGCAAGGGAAGGAACAAGAAACTGTGGAAACTCTGACACAGTTAATGTTGAGGAGTGATTGGCCAGTGTGTTTTCATATGACAGAGCAACAGATGGCATGGTGAAATTGAAGAAAATGTGTCACAGGAAGATGCAATAGAATGACCCACAGGAAATGTATTTATTTATTTATGTATTTATGTATTTTACATTTGTTGACTGGGTTAGTCTGACTGAGTTAAGTAGTCCTTTTTCAGCGGAGGCCCAGGGTTACACTGTATACATGCAATGGAATACATCAGAAAAATAATAGTGAAAAAAATATATAATAAGCATACATAAGAGAAATGATTCAATACGAACATTTTCAATAAAAAGTGAGAAGAGTTCATAGTGCATGTAGTTATTTCATGAGATAGGTGGCATTACAAATGAGATAAGCGATGGAGAAGAAGGGCGATGCTTCGAAGAGGTTTACGAGCTAAAAAGGTTTGAAATGTTGATGATTACATATGAATTACTGGGCTAGATCAGCGAGGGTGAGTGCAGGGGCAGTACCAGTGAGTTTGGAGATACTCTCTAGTGGCAGTTTTGAACTGATTTGGATGTTTGAGGGACCTGATTTCTAGTGGTAATTTGTTCCATGATATGGTTGGATTGTAGCTTTTAGTCTTAGGTTTGTATAATTGTAGTAGGTTAATTAAGAATGTGCCCTCAGTTTAGAAGAAAACAAGCTAAGAGAAGAGTTGCTTGACTTAATAGAGATAGACAGACACATTAAGATTAATGAAAGAAATAGACTGCAGAAAGTCAATAAAACCCAAAAAGTCTGAAGTTTGATAAAACAAATGAACACAGTAATTAGGCCTGTCCATGGAGATCCATGCAATATAACAGAAGTAAACAGGATATATTACTGTGCAGCTAAATTAATAACTGATAAAGTTCTACCACAAGAACACAGGTTAGTGAGGGAGAGAAAGGGGAGAAATGGAATACCATCATGGAAGTATCAAATAGAGAAAACTATAAAGCAATTAAGACAAGAAGTATCACTGTTAGAAGAGTATAGAAGAGGGAACAGATTAACTAGAAAGATAAACGTGATAAAAGCAATGTGCAGTATTAGAATAGATCAAGATATATCATGCACTATCGTAAATAACAAACTAAAAATCTCAGCATAGGCGAAAAAACTTAGAAGATACGCAGATAAATATAAACGAAAAGTACAAAGTAAGCAATTTATTGATGACCCAAAAAAGTTTTATAGAGAACTGGGAAACGAGGTAAAAGGAATTAAAAGACCACAAAAAAGAAGAAATAGATACATTTTGGAGAAGTGTCTATGAAGATCCTGTGGAACATAACAAAGAAGCTAAATTGATAGCGGAAGTGAAAGAAAGAAGTTTAAAGGTACAGAATATAAAATGGGATGACGTAACAGCCAGAGAGACTGAAACTAAGTTAAGAAAAGCCTCTAACTGGAAAACCACAAGCCCAGATGCAGTACCTAATTTCTGGTTAAAAGTATTAACATCTCTGCATGAAGATTTAGCCATGAGTAAGAACTATTTATATGTGCACCCCAAACAGACTCCAACCTGGCTAACAACAGGAAAAACAATGCTCGTACTTAAGAGTGAACCTGCAAGCGACTCTAAAATATATGGACCAATAACTTGCCTTCTGACAACGTATAAACTATACACTGGAATTGATGCGGACAGTTTAGTCATTCAGAAGAAAACTCAATTACGGCAATAGAACAAAAGGGCAATAAAAGAAAGTCATATGGAACAAAGGATCATTTGTTGTTAAATAAAGTCATAGTGGAGAACTGTAAAAAGGGGACGAATCTAAGTATGGAATGGATTAACCACAAAAAAGCGTTTGATAGTATCCCACATTTATGGATAAAAGAGTGCTTAAAAATGTATAAGATATACCCCACACTGATCAGCTACATTACAGAGATCATGAAACAGTGGCAGACCAGTTTGCAATTAAGCCATGATAAAGGACAAATTATTCTTCCAGGGATAAAAATTCAAAGGGGGATATTCCAGGGTGACTCTGTCACTGCTGCTATTCTGGCTTGCCCTTAACCAATTAAACTGTCTACTTAACAGCTTAGGCCATGACTATAATTTGGCTCCTAGAAAAACTTTCTTGATGATTTAAAACTATAGCTCATCAGATGAGGAATTGAAAGCACAACTGCAAATAGTCAAAACTTTTCAGATGATATAAGGTGGCAATCTACACAGAAGAGGTTATCAGGGAGGGAGGGAGGCTGGTTGGAGTTGACAGTGGCCTTTTTTCACGCTCGTTTGCTAAAGTGGTTAGAAGACCTTCTACAGTACCACCCTGACATGAAAGGGATTCATTCATATTCTAGTAGTGATTGTGTTCCCTGTACTCTTCACTTATCAGACCAATGATCATGTATCCCGACATCTGCAGCAATTGAGAGAGACCCCCCCAAAGTTCCTCACCAAAGGATGAGGACTCCAAAATCTGTCATATGCTGCCAAATTGAAAAGGGCTCTATTCAGTCGCAGTCATGCAGATGCTGTCAAGTCAGACACACACGACTGACGCCGTGCTCACCCGACAATTAGGGACATACCTGGAAAAATCCAAAAAAAATCAAACCACTCAACCAGTAATAGCAGCACCAAAACCATTAGCACGGATATAAATGGTACGTGGAGGGAGGCTAGATTCTGGAGGACTCGTTATGCTGTGTGGAAAAAAATCCGTGTCCATGTGGGCAGAGCACCCACCTCGCTGACTCTGTTCAAAAGAAATCTAGACCTGTGGATGGGAGATCGAGAGTTTACCCTCTCATCATCTCTGTGTCACTGCTGGACAAGGCACAACAAACTAAATGGGCACAGTATTTTTCATATAAGGGCACCTATGAACCTATGAACCTATAAGAATGTTATTTGGTCTTGATAAATGTGCAAAAGCAACCTTTAAAGCAGAAAACTGCACCACCAAGAAAACATCAGTTTGGGACAAGAATGTGATATAAAAGAACTTGAGCAAGAGGGAATATATAAATATTTGGGAATTGATGAAGGATCAACAATAAAACATGAACAAATGTGAATAAAACTTAGGAAGGAATACTTTAGAAGACTTAAATTAATCCTAAAAACAGCGTTGACATCTAGGAACAAAATCCAAACTATAAACCAATTTGCTCTTCCTGTCCTAACTTACAGTTTTGGAGTGACTGACTGGCCCCAAAACATGTTGGATAAATTACATAGGAAAACAAGAAGGATGCTTCATGCTCACCAAATGATTTATAAGAATCACTGCATACTAAGATTATATATTTCCCATTATGAAGGAGGGGTGGGCCTCCATGAAAATGATTACATGTATACTTCTGCAATCATGGGACTACACACATATCTGCTGACCTCACAAGACCCAAATGTAGTGAAAGTTTTGAAACATGGAGAATAAAACTAAGATGATTTCCCTGCTTAGGCTAGCAGAAGCATATTGGCGCCAAGCAGGAATGGAAATCAAACCATAAGCAAATAAAAATCAGGCAGCAACTGAATGTGACAAAAAAACAAAAGAAAGGCTATAAGGTGAAGGACCAAATAAGAAGGCAAGAATTATGGAAAATTCATAAATATAGTTGCAACTATGGAAACCTTCTGGAAGAACCTCATGTTGATCAGGAACGAATGCAGGAATGGTTAAGGAGAGGCAAATTCAACCTAAGAGATGAAAGGTTAATATTGGTGGCACAAGATTGTGGGCTATGTACACATTGGTTTACAAAGTCCATTGAACATGTGATAGAAAGAGACAAATGTAGGTTTTGTAAAACAGAATTGGAAACAGTTGCACACCTCGCTGCTGGTTCCGACATACTAATGGCAGAAGGACTGTATGCTGAAAGGCCTAATAAAGTGGCAAGACTATTGCACTGGGGATTGTGCAAACATTATGGTATTAAAATGGCTGAAAAATACTGGAAACATAAGCCACAAAGCATCATAGAAAATGTCGATGTCTACATCACATGGGATCATCCATTACCAACAGTTCAAACTATAGAGGCTAGAAAACTGGATATGGTGGTCCAAAAAAAAGACAAAAGTAACATTGATCATTGAAATCGCCACACCCAGTGACTACAGTGTCTTGTGTACAGTGAGACAAAAAGGTCATAAAATATCAGGATTTGCAGGCAGAAATGAGAGCAATGTGGAAGAAAGATACCCAGATAGTTCCAATAGTAGTAGGAGCAACGGGTCTTATAAAAAAGAATCTACAATCATATTTAGATATGTTACCAATACATGTAACTCCATACTAATTGCAGAAGGAGTCATTACTGGGCACATTGAGGGTGCTGCAAAGAGCACTTCTGGCTGACATCAAAGACTGAAACAATACTAATTTCATGAACTTTAATCGTACTTTGACTTAGGAATGGGGTCCATTCCTGTCATGGTATTAGAAACCCAAAAGATTTGGAGAAATTAAAAAAGGGAGAACTTACTTATCCCTCTATAGACTGGGAGTCCTACATGGCCTCAAATCTACTGGCACAGAGATTCCTGGACTTCCTAAATATGAACACCCTCAACCACATATTGAATACACCCGATACAGGCTCCAACATACTGGACTTTATGCTTGCAAATATGGGAGCCGCCATCTCATACTCCCTGGTAAAGTACAACTATAAAGCTGTCTCCTTCAAAATCAAAATCAGCTCTATAATCCTATTAAAATTAATGACAGGAACTATTACAAGGCAAATTACATTTTATTAAGTGATGGGTTGTTAAGGCAGGCACTGGGTGGCAGTGAAGAGTTACCGAATAGCTGGGTAACTACAGCAGAGCTAGTAAGAGAGATGGCTAGAAAGGTGCTTGGTGTGACATCTGGAAAGAGGAAGGAGGACAAGGAGACCTGGTGATGGAATGAAGAGGTACAGGAGAGTATACAGAGAAAGAGGTTGGCGAAGAAGAAGTGGGATTGTCAAAGAGATGAAAGTGGACAAGAGTATAAGGAGATGGGGTGCATGGCAAAGAGAGAGGTGGCAAAGGCTAAGCATAAGGCGTATGAAGAGTTGTATAAAAGGTTGGACACTAAGGAGGGAGAAAAGGACCTGTACCGATTGGCTAGACAGAGGGACCGAGCTAGTAAAAATGTGCAGCAGGTAAGGGTGATAAAGGATAATGAGGGAAACATACTCACAAGCAAGGAGAGTGTGTTGAGCAGATGGAAAGAGTACTTTGAGGGGTAAATGAATGAAGAGAATGACAGGGAGAGAAGGTTGGATGATGTGCTGATAGTGAATCATGAAGTGCAGTGGATTAGCAAGGAGGAAGTAAGGATAGCTATGAAGAGGATGAAGAATGGAAAGGCTGTTAGTCCCGATGACATACCTGTGGAAGCATGGAGGTATTTAGGTGAAAGGGCAGTGGAGTTTTTAACTAGATTGTTTAATGAAATCTTGGAAAGTGAGAGGATGTCTGAGGAATGGAGAAAAAGTGTTTTGGTACCAATTTTTAAGAATAAGGGTGATGTGCAGAGCTGTAGTAACTACAGAGGGATTAAACTGACCCATCACAGCATGAAGTTATTAGAAAGCGTAGTGGAAGCTAGGTTAAGAAGGGAGGTGATGATTAGTGATCAGCAGTATGGTTTCATGCCAGGAAAGAGCACTACAGATGCGATGTTTGCTCTGAGAGTGTTGATGGAGAAGTACAGAGAAGGTCAGAAGGAGTTGCATTGTGCCTTTGTGGATTTAGAGAAAGCATATGACAGGGTGCCTAGAGAGGAGTTGTGGAATTGTATGAGAAAGTCGGGAGTGTCAGAGAAGTATGTAAGAGTGGTACAGGATATGTACGAGGGTAGTGTGACAGCGGTGAGGTCTGCAGTGGGAGTGACTGATGCGTTTAAGGTGGAGGTGGTATTACATCAAGGATCAGCTCTGAGCCCTTTCTTATTTGCAATGGTGATGGACAGGATGACAGACGAGATCAGACAGGAGTCCCCATGGACTATGATGTTTGCAGATGACATTGTGATCTGTAGTGAGAGTAGGGAACAGGTGGAGGAGACCCTGGAGAGGTGGAGATATGTTCTAGAGAGAAGAGGAATGAAGGTCAGCAGGACTAAGACAGAATATATGTGTGTGAATGAGAGGGAGGATAGAGGAATGCTGAGGATGCAGGGAGTAGAGGTGGCAAAGGTGAATGAGTTTAAGTACTTGAGATCAACAGTTCAGAGTAATGGTGAGTGTGGAAGAGAGGTGAAGAAGAGAGTACAGGCAGGATGGAGTGGGTGGAGAAGAGTGTCAGGAGTAATTTGTGACAGACAAGTACCAGTAAGAGCGAAAGGGAAGGTCTACAAGAGGGTAGTGAGACCAGCTATGTTATATGGGTTGGAGACAGTTGCATTGACAAAAAGGCAGGAGTCAGAGCTTGACGTGGCAGAGTTGAAGATGTTAAGATTTGCACTGGTTGTAACGAGGATGGACAGGATTAGGAATAAGTATATTAGAGGGTCAGCCCAGGTTGGAAAGTTTGGAGACAAAGCCAGAGAGGCAAGCTTACATTGGTTTGGACATGTGCTGATTTTTATTTATTTATTTATTTTGTTTGATTACCCGGGGGAAGTCCACTGGGCCAAGTGCATTTTCAGTGTGAGCCGGGAGGAAAAAAACTCCATGTACAATAGTAGTATGATAAGGGTTACAAAACACATTGACAGTATATAATGCAGAGGACAGGAAGAAATGGAAACAGTTGATCTGCTGTGGCGACCCCTAACAGGAGCAGCCGAAAGAAGAAGAATTAAGTAATGGGTTGTTAAAATTCAATGCTCCTCCTAACCCTAAGGACACAACATGTCAATGGCTGCATTGAGGCTGCTGTACCTACCTACCAATCTAAATATTTTAAGTCTGGGACACCAACACGTGGAGGGAGGGTTGAGTTGGTAGGAATGTGAGTGTGCCTCACCAACAAGGTTCCCACCTTTTCAAATGTTGAAGTGGGGCATTTTTTGTGGAAACGTGACATTTAGTAAACCATACCCGCAGCCAGTGCAAATGACAAAATTTTTTTTTTTGCCAAAATAAAAGCTTATTCTTGTAGCATTTGAGTTGCTTGTGCAATTTCTTATACTATTTAGGTGTTACAGATACAAAATAACTGTTTTGTGCAACTTTTAAAGAAAACTTAGGAAACATTTTTTTGTCTTAAAATCTCAGGACATTTGCCATTTATTAAGTTTTTTTTCACATGACATAACTGCCCAAAGCGGGACTGTCCCTCTCTCAAGATAAGCACTTAAATGCACAATGAAGCAAAAGTGCTTAGAAAATGCACAATGTAACATATTTCTACAGAGTGCAAATGAGAGTCCCTTGAAACGCCCAATAGTTTATTGGGGTGGTATCCTGCACTGTAAAGATATTTTCTCTACAAGAGAAATAAAAATTACGCCGGCCAATTCAAGTACTCGCACTCAAAACGCGAAAATGCACCTATCTCTTTTCTCTCGTTTTTGTAATAACAGACACGATCTTTTGATTATGATTTTCTTCTGTAAGTGGGTTTTAACTTTAAACTACCAGTTTCATTTTCTGTCAGATTAATAGACATCGATGTTCGCCGTCATCAGTTCACTAATACATGGGAGCAAAAACACAGGTCGTAGCCCTTTAAGAAACGACTGTTGCACTGAAATAATTATTTATTGCATAAGGTCAGTTTTGACCAATCAGATCGTAGGAAGTGTTACTATTTTATAATTGTATTCCAGTTTCTCGGGCAGCATCCTCTGATTGATATGCAGAGGTGTTACAGCGTATGTGCACTTTCACACCTCTATGTGACATTTCACTTGCGTTTCAACCTTTATTTACAGCTAATTAGCCAATGAAAAAAAAAATTAAATACCAGCATGTTAGCTGCGGTGCTGGCAGCCTCAGTGGGGTGCACCTGTTGGACAGCGGAGAAGTGCCACTTCATCGTGCTGCTGACAGGGGAGTACCGCTGTGGGATAAAATATTTTCATTTGGCTACCGAAACAATAATGAGCCTTACACCGCATGAAATAGTGCATCAAAGGCCCAAAAGTGAGTGCTGATGGCAGATGTAGAGGGCCAGTTACACAAATTGCAAGTTCATAATTCAAGGGTCCCTTTAAGTTGCCTCTAAGGATAACGCGCTCCTCTGCTGTTCTAACAGACCCCCTACCACAATCTTCTAATCTAGTCTTCAGCACGTCTTACCAGTTCCCAGCAAGTTTCGTAATATGTCTTGCCAGTGTATCTAAAAACAGCACAGCACCTGAAGGCGTAAACCGATGAAACGATATACAGTGACATATCAATAATTTAATAAGCAGCAACCCAGCAACGCAAACGCATTTCCAACACCACAGCGCAGTTCACTGAAACATTCACCTGAGTTTTGTGTTTCCTGGTACGAGCTGACCTTCATTATTTGTTACAGTTTGCTTTGTTGCTTTCCAAGCCTAATTTCAGTTATCACAATGAGTGTAACGTAGACATGCTTAATAAGTCATAGCAGAATCTGGTGTACCGTCGCATGGCTAAGCTATTAGCTCTACTTTCTGGTACAAATCACAAGATTGAAGTGACTTCCAGCACTTGTATAGCCCAGTGCGCTCATAAAGCCATGACATAATGGTAGTAGGAATGACAGCAGTTACTTGAAAGACTAGTGATGCTTTTGAATCAAAATTAGGAATGCATGTGCACCATTTCATTTCATTCCCAGATAATAATAAGAGACATAGATGTACTTCCGTTTACTGAACAAGAGAAAAAATATGGGAACTCTACACTCAGCTGAAGTGTACAAATTAACTGGTTATTGAGATAATTATCACAGTACCATGGGTACCTGTCTATAATATAATTCTGCTGTCGTTAACTCTGGTGTTTTTAGCACACATTATTTTCTCTATCCTTGGACGTAATGGATTTTGTGACAGGTTCATCCTCACAGCATCTTCTTTTATCAATTTTTATGAAGCGTGGTTTGCATTTTACACAAGGCACTGTGGAAGGTCTGAGTGACCTCCAAGATGTACATTGTTGAATCTGACCTAGGCTAAAATCTGCACATCATAACCTTAAATAAATGCACACAGAAAGGTGCAGCTGGGGTAGGTATACATACAAACATACAGAATGAAACTCTGTGTACTGTGGACTGCAGTGTGAAAGCATATGTGTACATTGTAAGTAAATGTATGGCAATGTGGATTTTATTTTGCTCCTTTTAACTTAGCAGAGATGTTTGTTATCTCAATATACTGTATGTATCTTGTATATATATATATTTGTTAGCTGGATCTTTTCTCCCCAGGCCTCACTGAAAAGGGGTTTTATTGCTCAATCGGATTTTCCCAGTAATCAAATGCATTAAATAAATAAATTTCCATATAGCAGCTACCTACACTATATGTTGTCGCAGCTTACTCATGTCTTGGAGCGGAATACAAATGCTAAACAGTTATATACTATGCAATGCCATAAATATTTGTAGTATTTTATACAAGGTTATAGCATTTGTCTAAAACCTCTTTTAATAAAATCTCTTAGATATTATGGGTAGTATCTATAAAAATGATTCACAGCTGAGCAGTACACTCTGCTCAATTTGGAAGAGTTGCACTGCTTGGCTATAATGTGACTCAGAGACATGTATAATTAGCATGACTCTGAATCTCTTTGAAGTCCTGCTGTGAACCTCTATGAAATGCCTACCTCACAGTTTAAGCTGCTATGAGTAGATGTCCCATTGAGCAGACTGCAGCTGCATACCATTACAGATGTGAAGCTACATTCTGTTCAGGTAGGAAAAATGCTTTCCATATTCAAAACTGATGGGTGCAACATGCTAATAGCTGTGTGTACCTGTCATGGAAATAGCATAGTATGATTGTCTCTGAATCATTGTATTGTTCAACTTCCCTGTTAGCAAGCTAGTCTGTGACACAAACAGGCCTAATTTACATGGACCACACGTTCAATATCCTTGCTTACTTAAATGTCACTGAGCATCTGAGCCATGAATTTTTAAGAATCTCTTTTCACTTGTGTAGTATGTAGATACTTCTAAATACCACCTGGTATATATATATATATATATATATATATATATATATATATATATATATATAAAGGTGTACTAAATAAAAACACATAAATGCGACTTTAGCAATGACAGCAAAAAAGAAAGAAAAAAGTTGACACTTCAATGTACATATTCTGAGAGACAACCTCATAGCATGCAAGCTAAAACCTTTTTTCTTTCAAGGGAGTATGAGCCCGCTGCATCTCATGTGGTGAGGCCTTACGCCCCATATGCGTCCCCATATCTACTTCTACTTATATATTCCAATTCCAAGATCACACAATACTGGGAAATGGCATATTCACAAACCCTGATATAGCAGCGATCTTGCCTATCAATCAGCTATTTTGTCAAATACCAGCTATTGACCACTGCTACACTCTTTTTTTTTTTTTAATTTTTGGCTTCAAAAACTATTATAGTGACTCAACAAAATAAAATGTATGAATGTGTGTCACACGCAAACAGCTACAGTCATCCTATAGCATAGCTGTGTCAGAAATAATTGTGTGTGTGTGTGTGTGTGTGTGTGTGTGTGTGTGTGTGTGTGTGTGTGTGTGTGTGTGTGTGTGTGTGTGTGCGCGTGTTTATTTGTGGTGTATATAAAGTGAAAAAGATGAATGAATGTATTATTGTTCTGTCAGTTTTTACTGGTAATTCTTCAAGGCATCACCATTAAATCGCATCACTATACATTTAAGAATATTGCTCATCCAATATTTATTATCACTGCTTTAAATCATCAAACTGAAATAGCATAACTTATGTTTGGAATAGTTTTTTCATCCGTTCTATCACACAAAGCCTGCCTGAGGCAGTTCATATGATCACCGCCATGGCTCTTGAGCACATCTGTGTCAGCATCAGTTGTTTAAACAGCATCTCTTGAAAAGGGATGATGGGCAGTGTAGATCCATCTTTAAATGTATTTGGGTTGGTATAATTCCCTACCCAGAATTCTATACAATAACAGTCATCTCATGTTAGTGCATTGGCCTGGATAGTCTTTGATAATGATAGATGGTTCAGATTTATCGTCACATCTGAAGGTCCTGCTTAGGTCATCCATCATTGCCATTACTCATTTATCAGCCTGTACATGGTCATCTTGCCATCTACTGGCATGGGTCATCCATCCACCTGTGGCCTGGTACAGTCAGAAATCAATCAGTAAGGATGGGTTTGATAATCTAGTCCTTTGTAAATATTTATTTGTTTAGTTAATCTCAGTGTTTATAGGGTGATTTTCAAACTTCTTAAAAATATTACTTTCCGTTTAGTGCTAGCAGCTGTTTGCAGTGATGCTCAAAATATTTTATTAAACAATTTTGAAAACATTGGAAATATGTTGAGTCTCCTGGGAAAATACTTTTGGGGTTTTTAGCCCTCCTCTGAACAATATGATTGTTATTTCTTGTTTGGGTGTATGTATTGTAAAATTTCTGTAGAAAATTTTAAAACAGACGATGCATTCCTTTGCAGCATCTGGAAATACTTGCAGGGAAATAGCCATCTCTGAATAGTAAAAAAAAATTCTAGTCTTCTGTAAATGCAGACATTTGAAAGGCTTATTCACGGTATTATATCAGATTGTTGGAAGACCTGCACTGTGGATCCTTTAAGAGATTTGCTGAAATGTCATGGGTCAGCTGCTCCAGTTCTTAGTGGAACTTCAATTTGGGCATTTTCTCTGGCCTGGGTGTTATTATCCCAACCCTCCATTTTGTTTGCAGCCCCCACATATGCCCTTGTTAGGAATTATCTTTATTAATACATGTGTTGTTTAAGTTGTAACATTCAGTTGTTTTCTTGGATTTTTTATTTTATGCCACTTCTGCTGCTTTGATGAATTGTAGCATTGCTCTATGTACCCTTGAGTAACTATGAGTGCTTTAATGGCACCTTTATGGCAGCCATATTATGATTTATACATGATTTACAGGATAATACTCTGGCTTCCAGTTTCCAGACCCATTGTCTGCCAAGTAATGATACTTTTGCTTAGCTATTCAAACAATGAAACAATATTTATAGTTTATCTTGAAGGATAATTGAGATCTTTATAATAATTCTGGGTGCTTATTTCTTACAAAAAAACCCCAGATTTAAACAGAATGTTTGTCATTATTAATTGTATATATAATGTGGGAGGAAGGCTAAATAGTGGGCGGGATTGTTCAAAAAATAAAGATAGTATAGTAATAGATCAGAACAGTGAGGTATACAAGGTAGATTGTTTTCCATGTTACTATTAAACATGACATTTTGAATTATATGGACTTTAGAATACACTTTTCTCACTTGGTAGATATGCACTATTCAAAGTTTGAATTATTGTATGCCATTTCACATAGATCTTTATTAATGGTATCACTGTGTTTTATGATTTGGCCTTTTATTTTGTAATAATTATTTAGACCCTTTTAGCAAGTCTCATGATTCTTCAATTACTGGCACTAAAGATGAGACCATTACTACTGCACCAGATATGGTTTTGTAGACCATCTTGGAGAACTTTATAATCATTTACTGAAGTCACTATGCTAACCAGATTGCAGTCATTTATAGCTGAGAAAATTATCCAAAAAGAAGTGGCCCAGTACAGTGCCCTGTGAGGCCCTGGTAGGCCTTATCAGGATAGACAGGTAACCAACCCAGACAAGTTGCATCTTGTTGCTTAACCATTGGTTTACACATTGAACTACTATATATATATATATATATATATATATATATATATATATATATATATATATATATATCTATATATATATATATATCTATACGCACACACACACACATACACACACACACACACACACACACACACACACACACACACACACACACACACACACACACACATATTCATTTAGTGATTTTAATTTGTCAATTACTCCATTTTGTGTAACAGTGTCAAAAGCCTAAGGCCAAGATACCCAGTATGCACTTTCAGCTCTGCATCAAGTGTTACTGTTAACTCTTCATTGAATGTCATACAATTCCAAAAGCAATATCTCCTGTTACAAACCCATACTGTTCCATAGCTAACTTTGTCATTTGGATATGTTCTGTTATGAATATCTATGATTTTACATAAAACATTAATCAGGGAGTGGGGGTAAAAATACTCTGTATTGTTACCAGGGCTGAGCCTGAAATTGGTTATTATTGATCAGTGCACTATCATAGTAAACAAATAATCAATCAATCAATCAATACTGGTTAAGGAGCTCCTGAACTCTAGGCAGTCACTACATGATCTTGCTTCTTTTCATATGATGTATCAGTAATCCCATAAATACAAACTAAGTCCCTAAAGATCTCATTGTGGCATACAAAATAATTTCAGCTAATTGTTCACTCTGTTTGCCTTTGTCAACAAATAAAGGATCTAAGTTAAGAAATCTTGAGACATTCATTATTTTGGATTAATTTGCATGTTTGCTTTTTCATAACTTTCAAATCTGATTTAGTCATATAACAATTCAGTAAACAAATGTTTAAAACTACTGTATGCTATCTCCTACTCCTGTGCCACAGATGTCCTTTTGATAGGGTACTCTTCAAATGCAACAAATAACACTTAATTCATTTACATTTTTACAGCAAAGTTTTTTTTTGTGTGTGTGTAATTTATAAGTCCTGCTAAGCAAATTAGTTATACTGTTCATAGTCTTTTTCTTATAGTATGTTCATTGAACCTGAATTTTGTTTTGGTGTTCTACATCCCATCTGCAATGAGATAAGATGTTGTGTGTACTATGCTGTTGTAATTACTTACCTTACACAGTCATCACATAAATGTCCAAACCATAAGTAACAAGGTTAACACCAGGCTTTTCTTATATAAACCAGAAATACTACCTGTCGCTGAATTGGAACCATGCACCTTTCACTGAAACCTGGCTCAGACTACATAGTGAAATAAGTACAGCTGGATGCAGTATGTTAAGGTGGTGCAGAATGCTTTAAGGTTGTAGAAGAGTTGCCATTATCTGTCATGAAGAGATGAACTGTATCACCACAAATTATCAATTGCCAAGTTCCAGTGAATGGGAGGTACTCATAGTTTCCATAGAGATCTGACCCAAAATAACATTTACTGTCACTCGCCACAGACACACTGAGAATAACTTGCAGTTTCATATGACCACCTTCAAAGGACAAGGGGGGTCCGGAAGGAGAGATGAAAAGTCAGCAAACAAAAGATATTTGAAGAAAAATAAAGGCAAAGCAATCCGGATACGGAAAACTTTACAATACAAAAAATAGGAAGACTAAGAGGAAAAGTAGAAAAAGAGATGAGTAATGGAGAAGTCAAAGAAATAGAAATTGAGGTAATGGAACAACTGCAAATAGAAGGATTCAGTGTAGAAAATCAAATGCAGAAAGCACCACAACAGGATAGAGCAATGGATATCCAAATTAAGGGGAAATCAGTGAAACAGGAAGTAACTGGTCAGATGCCGTATCAAGATATTTTGGAGCCTTCCACAGGAAACCAGTATAAACATTTACTAGAGGCTAAACAGCAAGGAAGGGAACAGGAAACTGTGAAAACTCTGACACAGTGAATGTTGAGAAGAGATAAGCCAGTGAGTTCCCACATGACAGAAAAACAGAAGACACAGGATGAAATTGAAGAGAATGTGTCACAGGAAGATGCTATAGAACTTTCTGTAGAATGCCCACAGGAAATGAAAAACAAGGGATGTGCCCTCAGTATGGAAGAAAAGGAGTTAAGAGAAGAGTTGCTTGATTTAATTGACAAAGACAGATATATCAAGATCAATGAGAGAAATAGACTGCAGAAGGTTAATAAAACCCCAAAAGTCAGAAGCTTGATAAAACAAATGAACACAGTAATTAGGACTGTCCATAGGGACCCATGCAATATAACAGAAGTAAACGGAATATATTACTGTGCTGCTAAATTAATAACTGATAAAGTTCTACCACAGGAACATAGGGTAGTGAGGGAAAAGAGGGGGTGAAAGCGAATACCATCATGGAAATATTGAATAGAGAAAACTATAAAGCAGTTAAGACAAGAAGTATCATTGTTAGAAGATTATAGAAGAGGGAACAGATCAACAAAAATATTAAGAAAGATAGCTGTGATAAAAGCAATGCGCAATGTTAGAACAAACCAGGATCTATTATGCACTATTGTAGATAACAAACTAAAATTTCAAAACAGGTGGAAAGACTTAGAAGATATGAAGATAAATATAAGGGAAAAGCACAAAATAAACAATTTACTGATGACCCAAAAAAGTTTTATAGAGAATTGGGAAATAAGGTAAAAGGAATTGATAGACCACCAAAAAAAGAAGTAGATACATTTTGGAGAAGTATCTATGAAGATCCTGTGGAACGTAACAAATATGCTAAATGGATAGAAGAAGTAAAAGAAAGAATAAGAAGTTTAAAGGTACAGGATATGAAATGGGATAAAATAACAGCCAGAGAGATTGAAATAAAGTTGAAAAAAGCCTCTAACTGGAAACTCCAGGTCCAGATGCAGTACCTAACTTTTGGCTTAAAGTATTATTCTTTGCATGAGGATTTAGCCATGAGTAAGAACTATTTATATGCTCACCCCAAACATACTGGTTAACAACAGGAAAAACAATGCTCTTACTTAAGAGTGAACTTGCAAGCTACACTAAAAATTATAGACCAATAACTTGTCTTCCGACGACGTACAAAATATACATGGGAATTGACGCCGACAGAGTTTATAGTCATTTAGAAGAAAACTCAATTATGGCAATAGAACAAAAGGGCAATAAAAGAAAGTCATATGGAACACATGACCATCTGTTGTTAAACAAAGTTATAGTGGAGAATTGTAAAAAGGGGAAGAACCTAAGTATGGCATGGATTGACTACAAAAAAGCATTTGATAGTATCCCACATTCATGGATAAAAGAGTGCTTAAAAATGTATAAGATATACCCTACACTGATTGACTACATTACAGTAACCATGAAACAGTGGCAGACCACTTTGCAATTAAGCCATGTAAAAGGACAGATTATTATCTCAGGGATAAAAATTCAAAGGGGGATATTCCAGGGCGACTCTCTGTCACCGTTGCTATTCTGTCCTGTCATTAACACATTAAGCTGTTTACTTAACAGCTTAGGCCATGGCTATAATTTGGCTTCTAGAAAACAACAAAGTCTAATGACTTCTCATCTTCTCTTTGTCGATGATTTAAAATTGTATAGCTCATCAGATGAGGAACTGAAAGCACAGCTGCAGGTTGTCAAAACTTTTTCAGATGATATTGGAATGTCATTTGGTCTTGATAAATGTGCAAAAGCAACCTTTAAAAAAGGAAAATTGCAGCATCAGGAAAACATCAGTTTGGGACAAGAATGTGATATAAAAGAACTTGAGCAAGTGTATAAATACTTGGGAATTGATGAAGGATCAGCAATAAAACATGAAGAAATTTGAATAAAGTTTAGTAAGGAGTATTTTAGAAGACTTAAATTAATCCTGAAAACAGCATTGATACCTAGGAACAAGATCCAAGCTAAAAATCAATTTGCTCTTCCTGTCCTAACTTATAGTTTTGGAGTGACTGACTGGCCCCAAAAAGTGTTGGATAGATTGGATATTAAAACAAGAAGGATGCTTCATGCTCACCAAATGATTTATAAAAATCAATGTATACCAAGACTATATATTCCCCATTCTGAAGGAGGCATGGGCCTCCTTGAAATTGATTACATGTATAGATCTGCAGTCGTGGGACTCCACACATATTTACTGACCTCACAAGATCCAAATGTGGTGAAAGTTTTGAAACATGAGGAGAATAAATCTAAGATGACATCTCTGCTTAATTTAGCAGAAGCATATCGACGTCAAGCCGGAATGGAAATCAAACCATAAATGGATAAAAACCAGGCAGCAACTGAATGTGCTAAAAACCAAAAGAAAGAATATAAGGTGAAGGACCAGGTGAGAATGCAAGAAATGTGGAAAAAAACATAAATATAGTTGCAAGTATAGAAATCTTCTGGAAGAGCCTCATGTTGATCAAGAATGAACGCAGGAATGGTTAAGGAAAGGTGAATTTACATCAAGAAATGAAAGGTTAATATTGGCAGCCCAAGATAGTGGGCTACGTACACGCTGGTTTACTAAGTCCATTGAACATGTAGGAGAAATAGACATATGTAGGTTTTGTGGAACTGAATTGGAAACAGTCACACACCTTATTGCTGGTTGCGACTCTAATGGCAGAGGGACTGTATACTGAAAGGCATAATAATGTGGCGAGATTGTTACACTGGAGATTGTGCAAACATTATGGTATCGAAGTGGCTGAAAAACACTGGAAACATGAGCCACAGAGAATCATAGAAAATGATGAAGTTTACATCACATGGGATCACCCAATACCAATAGTCCAAAAGATAGATGCTGGAAAACCAGATATAGTGGTCCAAGAAAAGAAGACAAAAGTAGCATTGATCATTGAAATCATCACACCTAGTGACTACAGTTTCTTGCATATAGAGAGACACAAAGTAATAAAATACCTCGATCTGCAGGCAGAAACGAGAGCCATGTGGAAGAAAGATACCCAGACAGTTCCAATAGTAGTAGGAGCAACTGGTCTTATAAAAAAGAATTTACAATCATATTTAGATATGTTACCAATTCATGTAATACCGTACAAATTGCAGAAGGAGTCATTACTGGGCACATTGCGGGTGCTGCAAAGAGCACTTTTGGCTAACATCAAAGAGTGAAACAATACTAATTTCATGAACTTTAATCCTACTTTGACTTAGGAATGGGGTTCATTCCCATCATGGTATTAGAAACCCGAAATACTTGGAGAAATTAAAAATGACAAGTCATTACAATGGGTGATCTGACTGTGAACTGTATACTCACCTCCTTCTACAGTTACCAGGACTTGCTCACCTGAGCTGTCTCACCACAAGGACACACAAGCTATCATGCAAAGAAAATATCTACAGACAGCTGATTGAATACAAGGAAAATGATAGCCAATTGTTTAACCCACAATACAGATTTAGGCCTGGACTTAACACAAAAGCCACCCTATTGTAATTAATAGAGTGCCTAAAATTTAGCCTCAAGCAAGAGAAGGTTGTCACATCAGTTTTCTTAGATCTTTCTAAGGCATTCAGTACTATTAATCTCCATCTTCTACTCAGCAGATTACAGTCTTTATGGGTTTCATCAAATACAGTAACCTGGTTTTCTAGTTACCTAGAAGGAAATACCTAATGTGTGCCCCAGGATGATGCTTTTCCCTTTCTTCTCATGTGCAGCATCCATAGGAGTTCCCCATGGCTCATGTCTTGGCAAGTAACTATTTATATTCTTCAACATTAAGAATGACCACTGCAATGGACACAGATGATTCTACATAGTTATACACAGCCCACATATTAAAGGAAGCAGTTGCCTATCTAAAAAAGTTCCCTTTTCACTCACAACTATTTAGGATTTCAGTCCAGTGTTAGTAAAACCAAAAACATATGCTTCCTGTTAGAAATGCAGACCAATGACTCTGTAGTACTAAACATAAAAAAACTTCAAATAATTATATACTTGAGACAGTCTTTTTTTTCTGCAAAAATACTTAGTCCCACTGTATATGAAGAGCTTTGACCTGATGACCACCACTTATGTACAGTGACAGTAAAAATAAATCAGAAGCTGGGTGTGTTTAAAAAAACAAACTTTCACAAACACCTCAATAGGTCCCGTTATTAGCCAAATGTTTCTCCTGCCAAATTTTCTGTATGCAACAGCTGTACTTAAAAATCTTGTCTGAAAGACTTGAAAAATCATATAGTCATGTAGACAGCTTCATCTCTGGGCAGCATTGCAAAACACATCACTACATACCGCTAAATTAATTAATATGGGTAGAATGCAATTTTTATCCCAGATAATCTTCTGCTAAGCACAAATAAATAGTGCTTCAAAAAATCTCTATACTAACAGTGATTCAATGATTACCAGTACAATTGTGGAATCACTGAATTCATTAATAGCCAAGACCACTAGTCTCCAACACGCCTAAGAACATCTCTAACGTGCATTTTAGCTTATCCAGCTATGCTTCCCTGCAACAACAATTCACTTCTAAATACACTAGGCTTGGGTTAACAGTAGTATTACATGACAGTCTCAGAATCCCCACTACTTATTATTTCACCCATAGTTATTCCTAATTCAGTGCATAAGGCATGCAATAGAATGCTTATGCAATCTCCTCTTTATATGGCTGGGTCAATTGCAAGTAAATCCATTCCTCCCTAATTCATACCCAGCTGAAAAAAAAAATAACTTGATGTACTCCTACAAAGGTCCAAATAAATTCTGCTACAGAGATGGAATATTAGCAACCTCCTAAACGAACACTCAAAATTACTCACCTTAATTAAGAAAGGTAGCTGATTCCACGGGAATGGAGCAATATGCAAAAGTGTGCCATGTGTTTCTAATTTAACCCATGTAGTCATAAATGTAAATAGGGTCTGCTGCAGATGACTGACTTTCTTCTCTAAAATAACATTGCTGGTAAACATGTATGATGCTTAAATACCATTACATGTGTGGATTTTAGACTGTATGTATGTATTGATAACTAGACTGCGGTGGTGGTGCTGTGGTAGCATTGTCGATTCACAGCAAAACATCCGTTTGATTCTCAGCTAAAGCGTCTTCTGTGCGGAGACATGCATGAAGGGGCATACCTTCGTTGAAGGTTGTGCGTCAGAGCTGGCAACTCGGCACGTAAAAATCTTCTACCAATCATTAGTGGACTGGAGTTCCGCTGTGGCGACCCCTAACCGGGAAAAAGCCGAAAGACACAAACATGTATGTATTGGTAACTATTACTGACATGCACGAGTCATTCTTCCTCAGCCTTTTGCCTAAAATCACATGTAGTCTGTAATAATCCTTGTGAAACTTGTACTAGACTTTGTATCTTGTAGTGCATTTCTTCTTGGGCCTTCCCTGAAAAGTGGGCTATGCCCATTTGGAGATTCCCGAACAGCAAATGGAAGTTAATAAAACAAACACAGAGTGTGAACAGACAAGTAAACAAATACATAAATAATCATTTCCCATTTAGCTTCTGACTACTGACAGCAGCAATTTAAAAAGGATTGCCAAAAGAAAGTATTTCAAACTTAATTTATTGGCGATAGCTGTGTCTTCTTAAAGCTGACCTGTAAGATACTAGAGCTCCCTTGCTACTGTGGGATCTCCTATGATCACAGAATTTCATCCCTGCCACTGCCTTAGTGCTTTGCAGAAGAACAGCATAAAACTGATCAGTAGAGTTAAATTGATTTCAAGAGTTTAGAAACTGTTTGATTCCTTCCCATTTCTTCCTTTCTCCAACTCATGTGGTATAAAATAATGGGATAGTGAGAATGTCAATCCTATTTTAAAGTACAGATGAGTACGAATATAAGTGAACTGCATTTTATCATATACTGCCTTACTGAAAACACACACACACAGAAACACAAAGATTCATAGACATATCTTATAACTATACATGCAGTGCGCTGAGCATTCTCTGAAATCAAGAGAAAAAATAACATTATTATAGCAAGTTTCACTTCATATGTAAGATCCTAGCTACAAATATTTTTATTATAGCAAAAGTCTTATGTATAAACATCACTTTTATAACAAACCAAACTCCACACTGTCAAAAACATTGCATTCACCATGAAACTGTATGGGATTTAAACTAACAGCTTTAAAAGGTGTAACTTGCCACACACTGCCATACAAATGGCAGCTAGAAGTAAAATGTGCCATTAATTAGCCAACACAACAACTTTAAAAGCTGTTGGAGACTTTTCACACTTTTTAACTGATACCATATAATGACAATTAAAACTCCCAGTGTATAACAAAGTATTATAAATAATTAAGTCTCTGGTGATAACCATTTTATGCATTCCAAAAATTTATTAAAGAAAGTCACACTTCACTCTTCACTGTCAATGTAAATTTTTTGAATCCATTCATTGGATGCATATCAATCTGGTTATGATTGGAGACCCAATTTATTTACTTATCTTTTGTTGACCATAATATTTCCACTAGGACAGTGGCCTCTTTCTAGGGAAGACGTGGGAAGAAGGTGTTCATACTGACCATGGGAAGTTTGGCCAGTATAACAAGCAAGGCATGTAGTAGGGATAGATATGTATCACAGAGAATACTGCTCTTATGGAGCCATCTTCCATTCCACATAAAGCAAAGTATTTCTCTTACTCCATTTAAACATAATTTGGATGACTGGTTGGGAAACATAAATTCATATCTGGCTTAGCACTCATGTCCCCTATAGAAAGGAGAAACAAGTAAATGTCCCAACATATACACGTTCTTCTGCCCATCCCTGGGCTAGTCATATACAAAATATAAAGGCTTAAAAACTACATGGAAATGTAAGGTTAGGCTTCTTTAGATCTTCAAAGATCAATAGCCTAGTTAGTACCTATGGACTTCATTCTGGGTGGGCTGTTTTGGCCACTGTTATTTCCTCTGGCAGTTTGGATGATGGCAAGTTAGTTAAATTGCTTGAGAAAAATGAGTCAGGGACCACTAGTGTGATTAAGTGGGATGATATATTGGAAAATAAATACTCTTTGCAGACACTGACTGCTAGCCTTGTTTCTCCAACTACTGTTTATGAGGAATTGGAAGAAGGGGTTCCTGATACATATGTGTGTCCTCAGTAAGCTGAGTTGTTGAGTGCTGGCATTATATAATTGAAAGTCAGAATTGCTTATTTTTCCTCTGTGCAGGTTCTTGGGGTTTTTACAGAGAAACTCAGATCTTGTTCTTTGGTCATGACTTCTGTGGCAGACATTAAAATAGACAGGTATAAACTGTGGGGCTATATCATTACACAACTCAGTTTCTGTCTGATTGATATCTGTTCAGTTACACATTTAGGACAGAGAATCATGATGATGTTACCTTTAAAAGTCAGGCACTTGACTGTAAATTTACTGACTTCTCGTCTGCTGCCAATTCTAAGGTGCCATGGTCTTAATACATTCAGGTTAGGAGTAAAGGAGCATAGCTTTCAACTGCATATATCCAGAATTTTTATTTATTTTTATTTACACTTTGTTAACTGTGTTAGTCCACTAGACCAATGATCTTTTTTCAGGGTCAAATGTCCTGGGATTCAATAACGCCTGCACTAAGCGTACACCATTCTGAGTGAACAGACACCAGAGACATAACTCGCACCTTCTTCCTCCCAATTTTAGTTTTCCTGCTGATATTCTTGCAGCTTTAAATATTGACAGGGATTCATACAGGTCACCACTAAGTGTAGACTACATATACATTTAGTGTAATATTTCTAAGTGACTAGAAAGCACAAAAAAGTGATAATAATGTTCTTGAATACATATTGTGTACACTTAATGTACACTTAGTGTTGGCTTTATTAAATCTGACCTGGAAGATATGTTGACAGTAATCCAGAATCTTTTGTTAAAAACTAACTGATTTTTGGAGGGGGCAGAGCAAAATTTTTGAGACAAAATCAGGGGTATCCTTGAAAATGATGGACACTTGAGAAGTATGTTTTGTAGTGTAGAACAGTAAAGCCGCTCCTCCTACCTACCTTAGTAATGCATACTAACCCTAACCCTGCCCATAACCCTGACTGAGCACCAGGGGTGGCTTGTGCTATTGGACTGTAGGACTGCAACCCCTCAGCTGTAAAATGAAAGAAAACATATTAGCTGCAAGTCCCCCCTCCAGCTGTAAAATGAAAGAAAACATATTAGATGTAAGTCCCGAACTGCACATGCAGGGTCGGCGAGTTCCTATCCATACTGCCATTTAATCAGTCCGGATTACAAAGAGAAGGCGTCAGTGTACAGATGCCCAGAAGTCTATGCCATTTGTAACCACATAGACTGGAAGGAGATCAGACTGCATCATCTGCAGTCACGTACGTGGATGGTTAGCAACTGACTGGATCCCGGAAAGGGAATTTTGTATTTGGTGCTCTGCAAGGGGAACTGAGTTCAGAAGCTGCTGCAAGGGAAATTACAGGTACTGGTGTATTTGGCAGTCTCACTGCAAGGGAAAGGAGGTATGTGTGTGTGTGTGTGTGTGTGTGTGTGTGTGTGTGTGTGTGTGTGTGTGTGTGTGTGTGTGTGTGTGTGTGTGTGTGTAATTCCCCAGTTAAATATACCTGGTGGCTAGAGCTACTTAGGCTCAAACCCTGTACCTTGGGTACAGGTAGCAAGAGCCTGAATTTCCTATCCACCACCACTTGTGAAAACTGTTCAGATTTTTGCCTCTAGCTTTGTTCTGTTCTGTTCTGTTCCTCATAAAATCTGTGATTTTCTGGATTTTTGTAATCAGTGAAGGATTGACTTCACTAAATAATTACAGGCATTTGAATTTTAGACTTCATATTCTTCAGAAAATACATGATAACGAAAAACCTTTTATTCTAGAAATTTTCTAAGTTTATAAGATCAACATTTGAAAATTGTCCCTATTTTTGGGGCTGTATTCCCCCATTATTAGCTTTGACCAGGTATTTTGTGCTAAGAGCTTGAGAGCTATGGTGAGAACTGACTTTACTGAATATGTTTGGGGGCTGTATTTCCCCATTATTGGTTTTGTCCAGGTGTTTTGTACTAAGAGGTTGAGAGCTATGGTGAAAACTGAACTCACTAAATGATAGCCATTTAAGTTTCAGTCTTCCTGTCTTGCAAGAAACAGCTGATTTGGCATAGTGGTATGTTGTTCTGACTGTAGTGCACACAGTCCTGGGTTCAAGCCTTGGAAGTGAAATGCATGGTGGCAACACATTATATTCTAGCAACTTTCCAAGATCATGCAAGCAATGTTTAAAATGTGTCACTGGTTTTTGGGCTTTTGTCCCCCCCAATAAATTTTGGCTTTTTCAAGATTTCTTCTGCTGCAACATTAAGAGATACAGTTGAGTGTCTAGTGGATTTTACAAGGAGCTGAGAGCTTCAGGGGAAGAGAAGTTTAGTACTGCTTATGCTGAGTTTGTTTGCACTGTTAATAGTAAAACAGGTTGAATACTTGCTTTTGATGCAGAAAGCTGCGGGTTCTACTCTCACGGTATTTAGGTGCATTGCTGATACTGTACTGTGTTGCACTTTTAAGGGGGGTGGATGCCCCAGTCCTAAGAATGCCCTCTTTGGTGGAGATACCTGGTAACTATGAACCTGTTACCAGTTTGCCATCCATTCCCTATTGCAATATTACTAGCTCATCATTTTTTAATGTAACATAGGCAATTTATTCCTGAAGGGCAACAGGCACTTTATTTGTAGATGAAACAATGAAATATAAAGTTGTTTGCTAGCAGCAACCTCTTCATTAGTTACAGATCTCTTTAATGGGGAGTTATTTAGAAGACATTTACTTCTGCAGACATTGTGCATATTTACTGATATTGGTGGATTGTAGAAGTGTGAGTAGACTTTTATGAGGGAAATGTTCTGAAGTGGGCAGTTTTGTCATTACTGGTGCATTCATTTTGTTTCATTGTTTACTGGAAAAATGTTCAAAACAATACATTTAAAACACTCTCTAACAATTGTACTGTAGTATACAAGGAATATAATTTAATACAATCAGGAAGGTGTTTATTGATTATCTGATCAGCACAGATACACCCCCTCCCAGTTCTTGGTTGGATGTGTTCGATTAGGAATCAGTTAAAGCAACTGTCACAAGCACAACCTTTTTTGTTACTGAATATTTTCACTGATTGAGTCTGAATGCTACTGAAAGTGATGAATCCAGATTGAAGCAATCACTTCTCTTAGATCGTCATTTTTTTGGGGGGGGGGTAGTTATCATCCACACCTAGGGAGCTAAGTCTGCCGTATAGGATTTCTATTGCACAATTCTTCCGGCTGAACTATACCTCTCAACTGTGCAGAATTTCACAGAATGAATAGATTTTTGCTTCTTATTTTTGGTTTGTTCCTCATATAATTTGTGGCTTTCTGGCAAATTATTTAGGAGTGAAGGCACTTAATAATGACAGACATTGAGTTTCAGACTTCATACCCATCAGAAAAATGCATGCTAAAGCAAGACCTGTTATTCTATCAACTAAGTATATACAAGAGCCATTTTTAGTACTGTTTGTTCCCCCAATATATTTGGCCTTGTCCAGTTTTCCTGCGTTAAGAGGTTGAGAGGTATGTGCAGATAAATCACTTTATAGAATTAGGTATATCCAAACCTCTCAAATGTACCCAATTTTGGCTGAAAATGTTGCTCTCCCCCTAATAATCCATCCACAAAATGGCAATTTTGGAAGAAACGTGGAGGGTTTACAATGAATAAATAATTGTAATGATCAGACTTACAGATTACTTTTATTTTAGAAATGCATGTAGATTCTCTTTTTTTGTCAGCTGCTCAACTTAACAGTACTAGTATTAAAAAAAAGTGTCTCTTCTTTGACAGGTTCCCAGCTGTATTGTGTGGCTATTTTATATTTTTGCATCACATTGTTGGTCCGTTTTTCATAAAATTGTGGTTTTCTGCCAAATTAGTGGCAAATCATTACAGATTGAAGTTAGAAAATAATGACAGACGTTTGAATTTCAGATTTCATACTCTTCAGAAAATTCATACTAATGCAAGACCTACTATTCTATTATCTTTCTAAGTTTATAAGAGTAATATTTAAAAATTGTCCTTATTTTTGGGCCTTTGTCCCACTTCTATTTATGACTTTTTCCAGATTTCTTGCTCTGAGGTTGATAGGTATGACAAATGTGTCAGGGCCATCACTGTCAGCCAGAGACATTTCAAATTGTGACATACTTGTTGTATCCCACTCCCCCGTGTAATGACTCTGGATGTGTCCAAGCAAGGCAAGGAACAGTTATGCAGTATAAGTGTGCAAAGTATCCCCCATCCAAGGTAGACACAAGTAATACAGTGGCTTTTCATCTGCCCTTGATTTTGCAGAATGTTCTGGTTTTCTGTCATATTTTTATACTGTTGATTTATGCTTATTATTCAGAAAATGCATGTTTTTGCAGTTCCTCTTGCTCTGTGTTTAAGTAGCAATGCTTTAATGACCATTAGGTAAGCTTCTCTGAGATTGTAAGATGCAAGTAAGCTTTAATAAACATACTGTTAAAGAATTATCAACATTAAAAGCCTTTTTGTTGTTGCCATGCAGAGAATATTTACGTAACTAGATAATGTATAAGCCTTAGGTATTGAAATGCATAAGACAGTATTTGTAATAAAGGGCAGGATTACAGTATTTTCAGAAGCTCATTACATTTTTTTGGGAGACTTGCAGCCATCTTTGCAGGCTTTACCCGTAAACTAAACAGAATGCCAATCTATCATGTGTGGTCCATAACCTGTGCAGTAATCCTTTAAGCAATTTATCTTGAGCTTGTTTGTTGTTTGCTGTTCATTTTTTACTTTGATCATGGTTTCCCCATGAAACAAGTAGATAGTTGATGTCAGGCACCAGGTCTTTTCTGGATAAGAAACATTTTTACAAGTGGGGGTAATTGGTATCACAGAGATTGCTACTTTCAGCATATTACTTGGTACTTTTATAAAGCTGAATATAAATTATAATTAGAACTGCAGTGCAAGGAGAAGTAGTTTGAATTGAGTGCTGCTTGTTTTTTTTACTTGATTTTGACTGGCATTCCAGTAATGTATTTACAAAGTAATTTATTTTGTCATGCTTCACAACCTTTTTGTTTCCATCTAGATATTAAGTAGGTTGTCATGTAGCCAATGCATTGAAATATTTTTTTTCTTCTCCACTTCATTTTGTCTTGATTGGACTCTCATAATGACGGTTTGGCACCCAAGGCAGTGTATTTAATTAAAGTCCCAGATTTTTGTGGTTTTGAGCATAGCTCCATCCATTTCTAGTTGGCCACACCCCTTCCTGTTGACCCCACCCATTCAGCTGTCTCCTGCAGCCCCCTTTGATTTGAAGTCACCAGCCACCACTGCTGATCACCTTACCTTACAAATACCCTTTCTGTGTAACACTACCACATTTCAGACAGATTTGATCTGACTGTTTGATAGGATTAGGGTTTGCAGAATGAAAAAAAAGCAGGAATTTGCATTTTCATTCTTTTGTTTTTTTTATGTGTGTGTTGTTAGTGAAATGAATGTTTGGCATGTTGTAGTCAGTCATGTGTATCAGCCATTAACATGTTGAACATTCATAATGTAATCAAGTAAAATATATATCTTTATATATTCATCCCTTGTGCGCGCGTGCTCTCTCTCTCTCTCTATATATATATATATATATATATATATATATATATATATATATATATAGCATGGTGGTTCTTATCAAATGGAAGAATACAAATTACCAAGATTTGTGTAAAAACGTGTGTAAAAATGAAAAATGTTTATTGGCGTCTTAGGAAGAGTCTATTGTAAATAGAGTGACGTTTCTTTAAAGTAAATTACATTTTCTGTTAATTTTTCCTGTTTATTTAAGAATAGAAAGATACCTGTCTCTATTAGTTACAGCAGGCTTTCTTAATGAGCCGTTGAACATAATATAAAAAGAGGGCTGAAAGAAACCTTGAGAGAACATTTGCCTTTTGTGGCTAGGCATTCATTGCAGTGGCTTTTGGGAGAGATAATCAACCATAGTGAAGGAAGACCTTTGAGAAGAAGTTGCAAATTGTTCATGGCAGAAAAGTAAAGAAACAGAGGGAGAGAAACAGCTACCAAGAAAGTATGTTTCCAGCAGTACAAGACTGGGTTAAAGGTACTTGCTGTGCATTTAGTTAAAACACTGGACTTTGTTTTGCTTGGAAGAGTCTTCCTTATTGTTGTTTACTTATGATAAATTACACTGGTTTTATAAAGGCTGGTGGTGTCTGCTGCTTTATTCTTCCAAAATATGTATGATGTATTTATGAGTATGTTTCTGAGGTGACATGTACAGAGCTGTTGCTAATGCTATTGTGGTGGTACTGGAAATGTTGTAGATCATTGTCTTTAATCAAAATATGCAAGCTCTCATCTGAATGTAAGGTAGTCAGCAGTCAGAATAGTTTTTATTGTATGGTACGCATTTGAGAAAAATAAATACATTGGGCCAGGAGCACTGCCATGCGTATCTCTCTTTACCTGCTGCCCATTTACAAAGTGTGCTTGCATGAATGAATGGACACTCTAAACTGGCCCTAGGTGTGAGTGTGCGCGTG
The DNA here is from genome assembly GCF_019279795.1 of Protopterus annectens. Lineage (NCBI taxonomy): Eukaryota > Metazoa > Chordata > Ceratodontiformes > Protopteridae > Protopterus > Protopterus annectens. The sequence continues at coordinate 1,421,702,921 of NC_056743.1, forward strand.
TGTGCCTTCTGTGGAAGGTTGGGTGCCGGGCTGGCAACTCGACACCGTAAAACTCCACTGCCAATCATGAGTGGACAGTTGATCCGCTGTGGCGACCCCTAACCGGGAAAAAGCTGAAAGAAGAAGAAGAAGCTTGCATGAATGAACACACACAATGTGCATGTACCTTAGTGCTAAGCAAGACTGCGTTATCATGTATATTTAGTCCCAGTATAAGGTATACATTATTACAATAAGACACATTTAGTTTTGCTTGGCATCAGGCATTAGGCTTGTTTGTAGCGAAAGTAGGCACACTTTGGGGAATCATTTCTAGGAATTCAAAAAAAAAAAAAACAGTACAATGATAAGTGGCATTATTTTACTTTAATGGTTTATTTATTTATGTATTTGTTAAACAGGTAAATGAACAGGTCCCAGCAACAGGACCATTTTCAGCCATGTCCTGGGCCACAGGGCAGATGACACACATAGTAAATGCACTTACAATCAATAATGTACATAATGCAATATACAGTTGTCAGAAAAATATGTATTAATGTGTGTATGCTTAAATGCTAATTAGAAATTAAATAATTTAACACGTTTTTCATTCTATTTCATATGCACTGTTTTATATATAGTTGAGTTTCATATGAGACTGAAAAGATGCTTTTTGAAACTGCAGTGTGCTTTCTGAAACTTGCAAGATGCCCTCTGACCTAGTAATTGCTAGCACAGCAATATTCATGTTTATGCCTTTTGGAAATGTACTTGAGAAACAGGTGGTTATCTGCTAGGTCAGGAGAAAATGAATGAACAATGCTATATTCTGTAAATGTAATGATTTTAAACAATCAGCTCTGTTCGAAGTATGAGAACATGTGCAGCTGTAGAGGTTTAGAGATAATATAGACAAAGGACTGTTAGAGAAATGAACTACTTGCTTGTGATCAAATTAGCCATAGTACCTTGAATGGTAACATTGCATATATCTAACCGGTGGTAGCCAAGGCCACGTTGTTTTCCTTAGGAAGTTTCTCACAAAAATTGATGATACCAGCAGAATATTGTAAAAACAATGACTGTGAAGTAATAATGACAGAACTTGTGATCCACTACGTCAGCTTGGTAGGTAATGTCTTATTAGAAAGTGTATAAAAATGTAAGCATTTCCTGTTTCTAGTTAGACAAACTCTGTATTAGCATGTTTTTGTCTCCTTGCTGCAAGATTAAAGTGCCTTAACCTGAACCTACCGTGTTTTGATCATTTTTAAAGTATATTTTTCCCTTTACAGTTTGGTCCTTCAGACCGGAAAGTACCTCTCACTCTAGGCCCAGGTCAGAATTGGGCCCGGTGGCATGTACCCGTACGGAGAAGTGGCCACATCGGCTCTTCTGTCTTGAAAGACCTCCGACTAAATTGTCGTTCGAAATTGGCCAGCCACTGTTTCTGATCTGGGATTGGAGAACGTGTCAACTTTCCGGTGGATCAATTCACGGAGGGTCAGGTAAGGAAGAATTTACCTTTTTTTCTGTTTTAGATCAGGGACTTGTTACAGTACTGTTTTGTCAGGAAGATTTGCATGTGCAGATCAGGGACAAAAAGATTGCTGTCTTGTCATAGATCAGGGAAACAGAATAGGTAGACAGTTATTCTAGATAAACTGTGAAAAGGTGTAAAATCGTGGTACCATGTGATAAGAAGGGTTACGTAACAATTTTTAACTTAGCTAAGGCAACATGGGAAATCAGTGCACGAAAAGTTCCCGAGACCCGCCCCTAACCGAAGACACGAAATGCATGCAATTACAGCGTGCCTATAATGTTAAGTATTATACAAAATGGGTTGATAAGTACAAATTTGATGGTAATTTAGATAAATCTTCGCTTATTAAACTTGTTAGACAACTTAAAACAGATGCAGAAAGTCAGCTAAAAAAGCAACGACAATTAGGAGTCCCTCAGGCACACAGGTGGCTTGAGGAAGCAAACTGTAGGGAACAAAAGATTAAAAATTCAAAAGCAATGTTCTTAGATAAAGAAGATAATAACTTGGTAATAGCAACAGCCCCTCCTCCTCCCCCTCCACTTCCCTTACCAGAATATGAAGCGAGTGGACAAGCTGATCCACCTCCGCTATACCCATCTGTTACTGCAAAATCAAAAACGTTTGTCAGGGATCCTATCGAGACCAGGTCTCGAGCACGCAACTTAAGAGGGGATATTGAACTGTGTGAAATAAATAGAAATTCATGAGCTATGAGTGAGGAAGAGATATGTCCACTCATAGAAGTACCAAATCCGCAGGTAGGACAGGCAGGAGAGGATCAGACTCTTCTAGTATATAGACCGTGGACACTGGAAGACATCCGGAAAGCCACAGAGGGAATTCCCCATCCAAAAGTTAATTTTAGAAAATTCTTAGAAGACTTACAGGGCATGAAGTTAAGTTACCATTTGAATGGAGAGGAAGTAGAAAAAGTAGTTAGACAAATTGTAGGTCCAGATTGGCACATGATCAGTGGCAACTAGAATTCCCGTGACGCAGAGCTTAGACCACTCCCACATAGTAATGCAGAACTGGACAACAGAGTGAAAGGTCTGACAGACCGAATCTCTGAGAAGTGGAAGCCTAGGGCTGATTGGACTTGCATTAATTAATGCATACAACAAGAAGGTGAAACTGTTGATAGATATTATGCCAGATTATTAGAATGTTTTAATAACCATTGTGGAATGCAGGTACCTGAAGATCAAACACATGATTCCCCATATGAGCAACAGTTAAAGAATGCATTTTTAAAAGGCAGTATTGCGCCCATTAGCAGCTTTATTACAAAGCACATGGTAGATCATCGAACAAGTAGATTACAGTCATTACTTGAATATGCAAGACATGCCGAAAGGCATTTTAATAGCAAAAAGAAAAAGAAAACTCAAGTATTTGCAGTAGAAGATGGATCAGAAGTCTTTGTAGTACAAACTGGGAAGAAGGGTAAGAAAAATACCCAGGGAAACAAACAGTCTGATAAATGATCAGAAGATTTTGAAGAAAGAAAAGGGGTGAATGTTTCAAATGCGGGAAAAAGGGACATTTGGCAAGGGATTGCAGGCTAAATAAGAAGGTAACCGCGGAAGATAAGGAGGGTGAGGAATGACTATATGATAGTCAGGAATCACTGGATAAGAATAAACAAGAAAAGACAAATGTAAATGTGGTAGAAAGAGTAGAGGACGTGACAGAGGGAATAGAGGATGTACATGAATTCATAGATAATGAAGAAAATGAAATTTTGGACTTAGCATTACTGAGCTTAGAGCTCTACTTAGCAGACACAAAACCAGAAGTTACACTTCTGGTAGAGGCGGGGGAAGTCAAATTCCTGTGTGACTCAGGGGCTTCACGGACCCTGATACATCCTTCCAAACTACCAGAAAATTCAGAATCACTGGACTACATATTAGTGAAAGCAGCTAATGGACAGCTGTATCGGGAGCCACTCTCCCACAACATAGCGATAACTGACCCTGTTTCAGGGATGACCCAAAAGAGCAAAATTGTTGTTTCTGCAAAATGCCCAGTGAATCTCTTGGGCAGAGATTTAATACAGATATTTGGCATAGCCGTAGTTCCAACTATGCAGGGTATGGAAGCACAGAGACAAATGGATACTTTTGTAGTGCAACCGGAGGGTGAAACATTTTATTGGTACAGCCAGGACTTAGTTACGACTGGTCCAGGGGCAGTAACCGAAGAACTGATGAACGTGGCCATCAGTAAATCTCCCTCCCTTGACACTGATAAACAGCATTTGTTACATTGCACTCTATATTACTGTAGCAGACCAGGACCTGATAAAGAATATGAGCAAGAACTGTTTAAAAACCATGCTAATAGGTTAGTATTATGAAATTTGTACTGGGACACAGAAGGAAACAGTGTAGTAAGCTGTTCATTGCCCCAGGAATTCCTACCACTTTACATATCTAATCGATTACCACATGTAAGTTTAACTAAAGATAGAAATTTGAAGTGGGCAGACCTATGAGAAAAAGTCACAAGGTGGGAAAAACAGACAGAGTTAGAACTCTCTGAACAAGGAGTACAGAAGCAGAAATTGAATTGGATAACACAAACACACCCAGCTGTGCACTCACAGGCAAGTGAGGATAGCTGAGTAGCACTCTTACTAGAGGAAGAGGAAAAATCCTTGCAAGACATATCAGAGACTCTCTGGTCAACAGGGAAATCAGAGGACTTATTTGTACAGCAGGACCAGTTACTATTATGCCAAAATCAGCATTTAGACCTCAAAAAAGACAGTATCCCTTAAGGAAGGATGCAGAAATAGGAATCAAACCTATAATAGGAGCCTTACTTAAGGAAGGAGTCTTAATAGAATCTCCTGATTCATCATGTAATACACCCTTATTTCCTGTTAGGAAAACAAACGGGGAGGCATATAGGTTCATAGGTTCATACTAGGCTATCTGTCCTAGGGCATTTATAAGCCTAGCCAGAATGTGTTTGGCTTTTGCCACCCATTTTAAATTTATTTTGCTATGCTCTTTTTCGAGGTTAGTATACTGTGCCTCTGTCTAACAGTGACACAGAAGTGATACCCGGGGTAAACCTATGATCTCCCATCCACTCATCAAGATTCCTCTTGAAGAAAGTCAATGAGGGACTCTGCCTAACCTGGACTGGGATTTTATTCCAGAGTGAAGGGAGCCTCTGGGTTATGAATCTGTCCCTCCAGCATGTCCTATTTATTTCAGTGCTGATGTTCAAGTCTCGAGCATAGCTCGATGGGATTTGGATTTTCTGAGGTGCAGCATGTCCATTAATTCCGGGTTGGTCATGGCTTTATACATCAGGCACAGATCGCCTCTGAACAGGTGGTATGCCACTGAGTAGAGCTGGAGTTTCTTTAACCGAGCAGCATATGGCATCTGTTTGAGCCCTTTGATCCTCTTGGTGAGGTACTTTTGGGGTCTTTCCAGTTGCTGCAGGTGTCTGGTAAGGTACATCCCAAAAGGGGCATTGTACTCAATTATGGGCCTGATGAGGGATGAGTAAAGAGGCACGATGACCTCCCCTGATCTAGATGTGAATCCCTTCATGATTAGGTGGGCTATATAAAATGTTTTTCTAACCACTTTGGCCACGTGGTTGTCAAATGAGAGATTGCTATCAACTTGGGTCCCCAGGTCCCTAATTACTTCTTCTGTACTTAATGGATTACCACCTATGTGGTAATTTGTGGGCACTTTGTTTTTGCCAAAGGGGATGACTATACAATTTTAGGCATTTAACTTGAGGCCATGGCTCTGGCACCAGTTGTCTGTTTCTATGAGGCCCTTTTGGAGGATGCTTGTGTCGGCTGGAGAGTCGATTATGGTGCCCAGTTTGCAGTCATCTGCGAACTTGGTCAGCCACAGTCCTTCCGTGTTGGCCTGTACCTCCGAGAAATATATACCGAACAAGAGAGGTCCCAGGACTGAGCCTTGTGGGACACCACTTGTAACTGGTTTGGAGTCTGACATGGCTCCAGCAATTCTAACCATGTGGGTTCTGTCCTTGAGCCAGTTTGCAATCCATCTAGTGACATAGGGGTTTATATTTAAGCTGGTGAGCTTATCTATAATGCCCGAGTGGGGTATTGCATCGAAGGCTTTTGCGAGGTCCAGGTAGGCTGTGTGGACCACCTTCCCCTTGTCAATGGCCTTGGTGACTGTTTCAAAGAAATCAACCAGGTTTAAGAGGCAGGATCTGCCCTTAACAAACCGAACTGGGTAGCATCCAGTGTCTGTAGGTCCCCAATATCTTTATTTATGAGGTCCATGATGATCCTTTCCATAGATTTGCAAACCAAGCTAGTCAGGCTTATGGGGCGATAGTTTCCAGGATCCGTTGAGGCACCACCTTTATGGAGAGGGACCACTGTTGCTGTACGCCACTCTTTGGGCACATATCCTGTAGTAAGGCTGAGATTGAACAGTAGTTTTATGTTTGGGTTTAGCTCTTCTTGGAGTTCATGTAGGACGCAGCCCGGGACACCGTCTGGTCCCATTGATGCTGTGTTTTTTGCTTTGGAGAGGGCGGCTCTTACCTGAGCATCTGAGATGTCAGGGGGGCAGCACTCTGCTGGGATAGATATTTGCCCTTTTGGTGGGGAGGGGGGGGAGTTTGCACTGAACCTGTCAGCTAGGATGTTGGCAATGTCTGTGGGTTCAGTGTATTTTTGTCATTTTGGACTAATTCTCAGCATATCTGGGAATTACCACCCGGGTTTCTAACATAACTAAAGAAAGCCTTGTGATTATCCTTAGTGTCCTGTGCAATTTGTCTCTCGAAGCTGGCCTTAAACAATTTTATGAGTGCCCGTAGTTTTTTGCTAATACTGATCAGTGATGCCTTCCCTTTTTGGGATTTTGCTCTATCATTTAGTAGCTTCCTCCTCCTATTGTATAGTTTGTTTATGGCTGGGGTCCACCAGACAGGATGTCTGCCTTTGGAGGATTGGGTCTTGGTTTTATTTGGGATCGCATGATCCATGCATTCCTGAAGGTGTTCATAGAATGCATTTATAAAGGATTCTGCGGTCTGGGCCGTATTTTCCACAGGCCCAGGGGCTTTGAAGGATTCCACCTCAGTTTTGAGGAGTGTGAAATTTGCTTTAGAGAAGTTTTTCACTGTGGTTTTCTGGGCAGGGGGTGGGGTCGGGATGTGAATATCCAGTGAGATTAGTTTATGGTCTGATCTTACCAGTGAGGGATACACTTCTGGTCTGGAGCATAGAGTCCCCATGTTGGTGATGATCAGGTCCAGTATGTTTTCCCCTCTTGTGGGAGTGGTAACAAGTTGTTCCATAGCATTTGAGTTTATAAATTCTAGGAACCTTTGGGCTAGGGTGTTGGAGCTATAGTAATGCTCCCAGTCTATGTTTGGGTAGTTGAAGTCGCCCAATATAATGGTGTTTTGAGAGACCTTCATATTTTCCAGTGTTCTCAGGAAGGCCGAGTGGGGTTCCTGGGTTTGGGAGGGTGGTCTGTAGCAGGCTATAAACTGGAAGGCAGTTTTACCCACTGTTATTTGCACATGGATAGTCTCTGATGCTTCGTGCTTTGCCACCAACCTGGAAGTGTGGGTATCTTTGATGAATATCGATACCCCCCCTCCTTTTGTGGTTCGGTCCAAGTTTTGGGGCCGAAAAGCATGGTATGAGGTATAACCTGGTAGTGCTGGGGTGCTCTCGGGAGCCCTGAACCAGGTTTCTGTTACTGCACAGATATCAATGTTCTCCATGCTAAGGAGAGTTTCGAGTGCGTGCATCTTGAGGTTTAGACTTCTGGCATTGAGTAGCATTACTCTTAGTTTCTTATCCCTTGTGATACCTATGGAGGTGGGTTTGTCTTTTGAGCCTTGCCTAAAAAGGCACTATGGGGGTAGCAAGAGCCTTTGCCAATATCCGAAAGCCCAAGGGTGACAGGTGCAAGCCGTCCCTAGCGAAGCATCGTGACTTGTCGAGCATATCATCCCAAGCTGACAGGCATTGGATCCCCTTTGAATGACACCAGTACTTAAGCCAATTGTTGAAATTGATCATCTTGTCTTCATATTGTGGCATCATTCTTGGTGAGGGTAAGATGCTACTCAAGGTCAGGGTCATACCAGCCTGGGCTACATGCTCAGAGAGCTCCTTTGTGTCTCTTTTCATGTAGTCCAGGGAGGTACGTCTCAGGTCATTCACACCAGCATTGACAATGACTGAGTCATATTTGTACTTGCCTTGGAGTGACCTAAGTGCTTGTGTTATGTGGCGGATCCTAGCGCATGACAGGCTGCTCACCGTGACCCTCTCCTTGTTCAGCCTGGTGAGCGGGACGTCAGTGTGCCTGACGGTAGAGTCACCTATTACAAGTGTATCAGGTGTGTTGTTTAGTCTTAAGGGCTGTGACTGTTTGGCACACTGGCTTTGTGAGATATGTGTTGCACGTGTTTTGTTTTGGGGTAGCGGTTGCTTGGGTGTCTGCTTTGGAGGTCTCTGCTACTTAGACAGATCTTTATTTAGAGCCTCCGAGTATGTTTTTGTGTGATTATGTGTTTGGTTTGCTGTCATGGTAGGTCTATGTGAGACTGGAATTGTAGTGAGTGTGGTTTCCTTCTCCTCCTGACTGGTTATGCCAGTACTGAGTTGAGAGAGCTTAGCCTCCAGTTTGGCTATATGGTTGCATCTCTCACATGTGTTGGAATTTGTTGGGAGGAGGAGAGGGTTGTCTGTGTACATGAGGCAGTTGTAACATTGCCTCAAGATTCCCAGATTCACCAGCTGGACCGGAGAGGAGATTGACAAGTGACCTTTGGACATGCTAGAATAATATTGGGAATTCCTTAATAATTGAAAACAAGGTCCAGTGGGGAGTGAGGGTGTAGTGCTTTTAATTTTTAGTGCTGACTTATATAATTGCTTTAGTGAGCAAGTGCCAGGTAACTTATGTGCAATGTGTTACAGGTAACTTAAATGCAAAAACGACAAACAGTAACTTTCTTTAAAGTGAAACAAGGAAATAAGTACAGTAAGCAATGCAGATATCACTAGTGATCCACAGAAGCGCTGAAAAGCCACGTATTATGTGGAATTAGCATTCCAGGGAAATAAGCAAACAAACAACAAGCATATAAACAAAGCTAGATTCAGCAGGCCTGGATCTAGTCTATGCTACAGCAAACAAGGTGTACCCATTTCAGTAAGATACAGTTCAAATATTCAGGTACTATAAACCTTTAACCAGAAATTCCCAGCTCAGAAGGGCAGAGTCCAGCCTGTTCTCCCACAAGAGTGCAGACCACGAACCTTCTTAATGTAAAATAACTGGCCTGAAGCCCAAGTGCTTAAACCAGAACTAATACACTTGAAGAATAACAGACACTGGGCTCTCAATCAGCAGTTCCCAACTTAGAAGGATGAAAGCTACCTGTCCTGCCACCACAGTGCATGCCACAAACCTTCCTAATGTAAAACAACTGGTCTGAAGCCCAAGTGCTTAATCCAAAAGACTTAGAATGATCGCTACACTTTAATCAAGTTACTACCAAGCAGTAATAAATACAATTGAATACTTTAGAGAATGCCTGGATTAGTGCTCAAGTTACACAAACAAAGCTAGATCCAGCAGGCCCGAATCCAGTCTATGCCACAGCAAACAAGGCGCACCAACTTCAGTAAGAAGCAGTTCAGATATGCATGCACTATAAGCCTTTAACCAGAAATTCCCAGCTGAGAAGGGCAGAGTCCAGCCTCTCCTCCCACAAGAGTGCAGACCACAAACCCTCTTAATGTAAAATAACTGGCCTGAAAGCCCAAGTGCTTAAACCAGAATTAATACACCTTTAGAATAACAGGCACTGAGCCCTCAATCAGCAGTTCCCAACCTAGAAGGATGTAAGCTACCTGTTCTGCCACTACAGTGCAGACCACAAACCCTCTCAGTGCAAAACAACTGGTCCGAAGCCCAAGTGTTTAAACCAAAAGGTATAGAATGAGTTACACCCAGCAGTAATAAATACAACTGAGTACTTTTAAGATGATGCAAAAGTAAAATAAAGTAGGTAGAAACACAAGTACAGTAAAAGCAGATGAAATTTTTTTTTCTGAACAAGTGCTGAGATCAAAGAAACAGATTTGAGTGCTGAAACTAGAAAACTGGCTAGTTATAAGAAAAAAAAAACTAAACTAGAAGGCTTCCCTCCATCACAGAAGGGCTTGGGGGAACAGAAGCCTACAAATAGTCTATACCACTTAACAGGAAAGGCAGGAAACAAGCTTAAATGGTTTTTTTTTTCTGTTTCCCAGATGCTCTCTTTGTACACAGTAGGAGTGCCTGAAATCAGAATATGATCTCACTGCACTCAGCTGAGTGAGCAAATGAGATGGGCCCAGAAGGAGTATCCAAACACAAATTTACAAGAGGGACGGGCAGTTTCAAGGCCACTAAGATTAACACCAAAACAAAAACAGGGAGGGTGGGTGAGACTAACTGAAGAGCAGAGTCAAAACTTCCAGTTCAGTTAATATTCCTGCAACACAGTTAAAATCAATTTAAATACTGTATTTTTTTGAAAAAAAAAGGTGCAGATAAAGGTACTTAAATTCTCTTATACGTCCAGTTGAATACAGCAAGTTCTTAGCCCCATGGTTCAAGATTTACAAGCTGTGAATGATGCAGTCATACCCAGGGCATCTACGGTGCCAGATCCGCACACTTTATTGAATGATTTAAAACCTCAACAGAAATATTTTTCTGTGGTAGATATTAGTAATGCATTTTTCTCAATACCGATACACCCAGACAGCCAATATTGGTTTGCATTTACATTTCAGGGGAAACGGTATACATATACGAGACTACCACAGGGGTATTGTGAAAGTCCAACAATATTCGCACAAGAAATGGCAAGTAACCTGGCGGGATTTATCCCACCGAAAGGTAGTCAGATTCTACTTTATGTAGATGACATTCTGCTGGCAACCCCCACCCAGCAAGAATGCAGAGAGGATACCATAGCATTATTACAATTTTTAGCCACTCAAGGACACAAGGTAAATGTTAAATAAAATCAAGAATTCAGTACACAGGAGGTTCAGATTCAAAAGTTTACTAGTGTACACCAGGAGGCAAAAAATGTACAAGTACAGAATTTTGTCTGACATGAAACAGGAAGCACACAATTTTATATAGGTTTAACATTCAAGCTGTGCCCACCTTACTGACATGGTATGTCACAGGACATTTACATCACTTTAGCTTACAGTCCTCTATTCATTAAAACTGCTGATGCTGTATATTTTAAAAAAGTTTTCCTCTGGTAACAATATGGCCTTGCTATCCACTTGGTCAGACATAATGTCTTTCTGTAAAAGTTACTTCTTCAAGGTTTCATATCAGTTCAAATACAATAGCAGATTCAGTCTTTTAATACACATCTTTGTTCTCTGTTACACTTTCTCACCAGCTGCGTGCTATCTCAGTAATACATATACAAGGCCAAATCATCCCAGCAGGAAAGAGCAGAAGATTTCATTATTTCACACATTTAATTTCCTGACCCAGCAGATAATCACTTGTGAAAAGCATAAACATTAAAACTTGCTAAGCTAGCATCTGCCAGGGTCGAAGGTCAACTTGCTTCAAGCCACACTGCAGTTTCAAAACTACTTTACATTTAAACATGAATTAATCCTCTCTACTATATGATTAATAGAATAAAATGCATTATATACTACTTTGCTTTTAAACTAGCATTTCTCATATATTCAAATACACATTTTTCTAACATTTTCCCCCCTATTAATACTTTTTATTCTATTTTGAAGTATGCATAGTGTCATTTCATCTCCCAACTTCTTCCACTTAGGATTTTCAGCTAGGTGAGTCATTCAATCTATACTTCAGAAAAAATGTCATCTGAGATCAATCTTTCAATCTCAATATATTGGTACAAAGTTTCAGTAACAGATACATCAGTAAAATCTTTGATAAATCTTTTCATGCAGGGAATTCCACAGCAAACACATGCTCCTATTAGGAGTATACCCACGCAAATGACAATCAGAATATTCATTAGGATGGAACCCCCCCCAAATAGATTCTGGAAAAAGTCCATCAGTGGGTTTGGGCCTGGTTCAGTCATGGCTGATACTTGCTGAATTACCTCTAGGTGATTATTAATTTCATGCCTGTTATCTGGTATATACGCACAGCATTCTTCTTTGATAAGCGCGCACCATACCACCTCTCGCTACTACGGTGAAGTCAAGAGCCATTCGATTTTGTAGCACAACAGTTCTCATTGCATTCAGTTCATCATTCACCAGTTCTAAGGCAGAAAAAGTTGCATTACTCATTACTTCGAGAAGTTTCGACAACTTCCTCAGCTCCCAGATCGATTTGACTGCTCCATAGGCTGGGAATATTCCTGCCCAGGATATAACACTGTCACTCAAGTCCATATGAGTCAATTTGCTTTTGTCTTTCACGGCATTATGATCTTTCCAGCAAGCTTTGATCTTTCCGACTGGATTCACAGGTTTTTAACTGGACCTTCAGGTTTTCGAGCTGCTTCTCTCACGTTTCGTATCTTACCCAAAGGTAATTCTGCAGTATGTCTTATTGTTGGAACCAAATAACCCAAAAAACAACTGCCGGACCAATTCTCAGGTAACCATTTATATGCCTTTTCCCCCACAAATAAAATAACAGTTTTCTACTTTAGTACTAATACGCATCAACCCTGCATGAAACATTTTCTGATCTATAACTGACAATTGTTTAAACAAATCTGGATTCTTGCAAATGTCATTCATGGTTGTTTTCAATGAGTTCAAATATGAGTCATAATTAGTATTGCAAAAAGTATTGCCATTACTATTCTTAATATAACATCGGTAAGATATGGTTATATTACAATTGCTTCAGCCCACCTGGAGGATATCATTTTTATAAAAACATACAACTCCTTTTTGTGTGACAGGTAAAAATAAAGCTATTTTGTCCTGTGATCTCACAGTTCCTGTATCAAAGAGTAAATTCTCCCAAGTCTCATTTATCCCCAAAGGGACAGCGGACATTATCAGTCCTCCATATGCTGTTGGTATAGCTGTACAAACCCAGCAATTTGAAATGTTCATAGTCTCTGCATATACACCTTTCATGGCTAGGTATGTGTTAAAATTTGGGTGCCAGTCTATAGACGTTTCGTCACGCCTTCCCACTTTCACTTGTGTGGTTGCGTGTAGGATAAACCACAACAAGAGGAAAATTGTCACAATTACAGTCAATAAATGTATACTCAACAAAATGATTATGCAACATCTCTGGGGTTGATCTAAATTTCTATTCACTTTGTTTTTGGCCATCTCGGTCTGGTTGTGTATCAGTCACAAAGTTTTTATCAAGTTGAAAGTTCTTTACCGGTTTGCAATGTGTCAAATGAACCCAGGATGTCCTCTCGGCCACTCTAACTGCAGTAGGAGTTGCCAGCAGAACCTGGTACGGTCCCTCCCACTTTGGACTCGCCCAATTCTTCCTTTTCGTCACTTTCAGCCACACAAACGTCCCAGGGGCCAAGACTGCTTCCACCGGTCTGGTCTGTTCCTTACCTGAAAAAGAGTTAAACTGCAAAACAGATTTATTTGTTAACAGTTTCCTCATATAACTAGCTAATGAACTGTCAGCCTCTTGCTCTGCAGGCATGAGAGCTTTCCACTGAGGCACATAATATGCTCTCCCAAAAACCATTTCAAAGGGAGTCAAACCCTTCACATTTGGAACCGTTCTCATACTCAGCAGTGCCAAAGGCAAACAGTGTATCCAATTCTTCTGGGTTTCCTCAACTAGCTTCCTAAGCTTATTTTTGAGGATACCATTATACCTTTCCACCAGTCCTGCTGATTGTGGGTGGTAGGCACAATGGTTCTTTAAGGAGATACCAAAAAATCACCCAAGTTGATGGATTGTCTGATTTACGAAATGTGTGCCGTTGTCACTATAAATCCTTTCTGGAATGTCAAATCTAGGGATTATCTCTTTTATCAGGGCTTTCGACTTTTTCCCTTCACACTTATTCAATTCTATGAAATCCATACAAATAGTATGGAACGGATATGGTGGTATAGGAAAACTTCCTTGCTTGGTTTTAAATGCCCCTTGTGCATGGTGCTTGTTACAAGTATGACAAGCTGCACAAAATCTTTGTGTGTAATTTGTGAATCCATATGTTTGGAATATTCGATTTACTAACTGTACCATCCCCCCTTTTGAGACATGGCACTGCCCATGGCTCAACAAAGCTACATATCTAAATAAATTAGACGGCAATATCGTTTTTCTCTCTTTGGAAATGTACAGTCCATTCTCAAGAATTGCACCTCGTTTTATCCATTTTTGTTTTTCTGCTTTTGTAGTAAGTGCCTGCATTGTTTTTAATATGTCTAAATCTAAAATCTCAGAGGGTTGTAATTCCTCATTCAAAAGTAAAGTTTCTGAGTCTGAGGCTGCTTGCTTTGCAGCTGCATCAGCTCATGCATTGCCTTTTGAAATCTTATCCTGTTGTTTCGTATGAGCTACACATTTACAAATAGCTACTTTGGTAGGTAACTGAATAGATTCTAATAACTCCAAAATAAATTGCGCATGATTAATAGGTTTTCCACTAGATGTTATCATTCCTGTTTTTCCATTGTTGTGCAAATACATGTACTGTAGAAAAAGCATACTGACTATCAGTATATATGTTTACACACTTGTTTTTTGCTAAAGTACATGCCCTCGTCAAAGCTATCAATTCTGCTGCTTGTGCAGATAAGTTATGTGGTAAGGATTGGGCTTCTAAAATTTCAGTGTCTGTAACTACTGCATATCCTACCAGATTCTTCCCTGTAGGACCCCTTCTGCATGAGACGTCCATGTAATATGTCACCTCGGCATTATCCAAGGGCATATCTGTGAGATCTTGTCTAGGTAAAGCTAACTGTTGAATTTCCTGCAGGCAGCTGTGTGGTGTGCCATCCGCAGGAGTTGAAAGTAATGTTGATGGATTTAATGTCGTACATCGTTCAATTGTCATATGAGGTTGGCTCAGCAGTATAGTCATACATGAAAGATGTCTAGCAGGAGAGAGGTATGCCACTTTTTCTTGCAGTAAAATTATTGCAACTGCATGAGACACTCTCAATGTGAGGGGGTGGAATAACACCACTGAGGCCGGAGCCTGTACTGCCATTGCAGCTGCAACTACTGCTTGTACACAGTGAGGCAAAGATCGCGCCACTGGATCTAACTGCGATGAATAATAGGCTATGGGGCGTTGCTTATCCCCATGTTGTTGTGTCAATACTGACATCATATATCCTTGCTTACAATCTACGGTCTGAAAGAATCATTTGTGATAATTTGGAAGTCCTAAAACTAATGAAGAAGCTATCAACTGCTTCAACCTGCAGAAAGCCGTTTCTGCTTCAGGTGTCCATTGTAAGATATCTTGTGCTGCCATTGGTGTCTTATATATCAAGTCAGTCAGTGGAGCAGATTCCAAAGCATAATTTGGTATCCAGCTCTGACAGAAATTAGTTGTACCCAAGAAAGACATCATTTCCTTCTTGGTTGTTGGTTTGGGTGCTTGCAAGATTGCTGTTTTTTTTTCCTCATCTAATATTCTACCTTCATTGGATGTTACATATCCCAAGTATCTAACTTGTTTTTTCCAAAGTTGTAACTTACTTTTGTTTACTTTGTGTCCTTGTGTTGCTAAAAATTTTAATAACACTACAGTATCCTCCCTGCATTGTTGCTGGGTGGGGGCTGCTAGCAAGATGTCATCTACATAAAGTAGAATTTGATTACCTCCCGGTGGGGTAAACCCTGCCAGGTTACTAGCCATTTCTTGTGCAAATATTGTTGGGCTCTCACAATATTCCTGTGGTAGTCAAGTATATGTATACCTTTTACCCTGAAATGTAAATGCAAACCAATATTGACTATCAGGATGTATAGGTATCGAGAAGAAAGCATTGCTGATATCTACCACAGAAAAATACTTCTGTTGCGGTTCTAAATCATTTAACAAAGTATGTGGGTCTGGCACCATAGGTGCTCTAGGTATTACTGCATTATTTACAGCTTGTAAATCTTGTACCATCCGCCATTCCCCGTTTGCTTTTTTAACAGGAAATAGGGGTGTATTACATGGTGAATCAGGAGATTCTACCAGTACTCCTTCTTTGAGTAATGCTGCTATTATAGGCTTAATTCCTATTTATGCATCCTTTCTCAAAGGGTATTGTCTTTTCTGTGGTCTAAAAGCTGACTTTGGGGTAATTGTAACTGGTCCTGCTGTTCGAATAAGTCCTACATCTGAATTGCCTGTTGACCAAAGAGTTGTTGGAATTTCACATAAGGCCTTTTCTTCTTCTTCTAATAAAAATGCTAATCAGCTGTCCTCGCTAGATTGCAAGTGTATAGCTGGATGTGTCTGTGTCAACCAATTCAGTTTTTGTTTTTGTATCCCTTGTTCTGATAGTTCTAAATCAGTCTGTTTCTCCCATCTTGTTACTTTTTCTCCTAAGTCTGCCCATTTTACACTTTTGTTCTTTGTCAAGCTGACATGTGGTAATCGATTTGATCTATATAATGCAAGGAATTCTTGAGGTAATGAACAGCTAACTACACTGTTCCCCTCAGTATCCCAGTACAAAGTACACAATACTAGTCTAGTTGCACGATTTCTGAACAATTCTTGCTCATATTCTCTATCAGGTCCTGGTGTAGTACAGTAGTATAAAGTACAGTGTAACAAATGCTGTCGATCAGTGTCAAGGGAGGGGGCTTTACTGATGGTTACATTCATCAGTTCCTCAGTTACTGCCCCTGGACCAGTCATGACTAGGTCCTGGCTGTACCAGTAGAAAGTTTCACCCTCCGACCGCACTACAAAGGTATCCATTTGTCTCTGTGCCTCCATACCTTGTACAGTTGGAACTACTGCTATGCCAAATATCTGCATAAGGTCACTGCCCAATAGATTTACTGGACACTTTGCAGAAACAACAATTTTACTTCTCTGGGTCATACCTGAAACAGGGTCAGTTACTGCTATATCATGGGAAAGTGGTTCCCTGTATAGCTGTCCATTTGCTGCTTTTACTAGTATATAATCAGGTGATTCGGAATGTTCTGGTAAGTTGGAGGGGCGTATCAAAGTCCGTGATGCTCCTGAGTCACACAGGAATTTGACTTCCCTTCCTTCCACCAGAAGTGTAACTTCCGGTTTCAGATTCATGAAGTAGAGCTCTAAGCTCAATAATGCTAAGTCAAAAATTTCACTTTCTTCATCCTCCATATCTTCTTGCACTTCCCCTACTCCTTCTATCACATTTACATTTGTTTTCTGTTTATTAACTTTTCCTGATGATTTCTGACTTTCACATGATGTATCTTCACTATCATATAGTCAATCCTCATCTCCCTTATCTTCTGTAATTACCTTTTTGTTTTGCTTACAATCCCTTGCTAGATGTCCCTTTTTCCCGCACTTGAAGCATTCACCTCTCTTTTTTCTCTCTTCAAAATCTTCTGATCATTTGTCAGACTGTTTGTTTCCCTGGGCATTCTTCTTGCCCTTTTTACCTGACTGTAACACAAATACTTCAGCTCCATTTTCAGCAGTGAAGACCTGCGCCTTCTTTTTCTTTTTACTATTAAAATGTCTTTCAGCATGTCTAGTATATTCAAGTAAGGCTTGTAGCCTCCCTGTTCGATGGTCTATCATATGCTTCATAATGAAGCTACTAATAGGTGCAATGCAACCTTTCAAAAATGCATTTTTCAATTGCTGTTCATATGGGGAATCATTTGTTTGGTTCTCAGGAACCGACATACCGCTATGATTATTAAAACATTCTAATAATCTAGCATAGTACCCATCTATTGTCTCATTTTCCTGTTGTATGCATTGATTAATGCAAGTCCAGTCTGCTCTAGGTTTCCACTTCTCAGAGATTCGGTCTGTTAGACCTTTCACTCTGTTGTCTAACTCTGTGTCATTATGTGGGAGTGGTCTAAGCTCTGCATTACGAGGATTCCAGGCGCCACAAATCATGTGCCAATCTGGACCTATAATTTGTCTTACTACTTTTTCTACTTCTTCCTCATTCAAGTGGTAACTCAATCTCATGCCTTTTAAATCTTCTAAAAAATTCATAAAATTAACTTTCGGATGGGGAATTCCCTCAGTAGCTTTCCGGATATCTTCCGGTGTCCATGGTCTATATACTAAGAGTGTTGGGTTTTGCCCTTCCTGTCCTGCCTGAGGATTTGGAACTTCTATAAGTGGGCATATTTCTTCCTCACTCTCATCCTGTAGGTTTCTCTCTATTTGATATGATTCTGTGTCCCTATGTGTTTTACGTGTTCAGGACCTAGTTTCAATAGGATCTCTAACAAATGGTTGTGGTCTTGCTGAAACTTCAGGATAATGCGGAGGCGGACCAGCCTGTCCACTCGCTTCATATCTTGAAAAGGATAAGGTAGGGGGCAAGGGAGGAGGAGCTGTTGTTATTACCAAGTTATTATCTTCTTTGTCTAAAAATAATGTTTTTGAATTTTTTAGCTTCTGTTCTCTACGATTTGCTTCCTCAATCCATCTGTGTGCCTGAGGAATGCCTAATTGGCGTTGCTTTTTTGCCTGACCTCCCGCATCAGATTTAAGCTGCTTAAGGAGTTTAACTAGTGAAGTTTTATCTAGTTTACCATCAAATTCATATTTGTTAACCCATTTCGTATAATACCTAACGTTATCGGAACGTTGTGATTGCATGTATTTTGCGTCTTCGGTTAGGGGCGGATCTCGCAATGTTTTAATGCACTGATTTCCCATAGTAAAGAAAATGTTACGTAGCCCTTTTTTATCACGTGATATCAAATTCTCAGTTCCTGTTCACAGTTTATCTAGAATAACTGCCTACCTTATTCTGTTACCCTGATCTATGACCAAATATACAGTACTTCCTTTTGTCCCTGATCTGCAAAACAAATCTTGACAACAATATACTGTAACCTAGTCCCTGATCTAAAACAGAAAAAAGGCAAATTCTTCCTACCTGAGCCTCCGGTATTGAATCATCCAATATCCGCTCTAAGGCCACAGATCAGAAAGTGGCCAGCCTCTTTAAACGACAATTCAGTCGGAGGTCTTTTCACCCAAGAAGAACCATTTCGGTAACTTCTCCTGCGCAGTATTCGACCACAGGTAGACTCTGATCTGCAGCTGTCCGAGGGAATTCCGGTCCGAAGGACCAAACTGTTAAATAAAATCAAGAATTCAATACACAGGAGGTTCAGATTCAAAAGTTTACTAGTGTACACCAGGAGGCAAAAAACGTACAAGTACAGAATTTTGTCTGACATGAAACAGGAAGCACACAATTTTATATAGGTTTAACATTCAAGCTGTGCCCACCTTACTGATGTGGTATGTCACAGGGCATCTACATCACTTTAGCTTACAGTCCTCTATTCATTAAAACTGCTGATGCTGTATATTTTAAAAAAAGTTTTCCTCTGGTAACAATACGGCCTTGCTATCCACCTGGTCAGACATAATGTCTTTCTGTAAAAGTTACTTCTTCAAGGTTTCATATCAGTTTGAATACAATAGCAGATTCAGTCTTTTAATACACATCTTTGTTCCCTGTTACACTTTCTCATCAGCTGCGTGCTATCTCAGTAATACATATACAAGGCCAAATCATCCCAGCAGGAAAGAGCAGAAGATTTCATTATTTCACACATTTAATTTCCTGACCCAGCAGATAATCACTTGTGAAAAGCATAAACATTAAAACCTGCTAAGCTAGCATCTGCCAGGGTCGAAGGTCAACTTGCTTCAAGCCACACTGTAGTTTCAAAACTACTTTACATTTAAACATGAATTAATCCTCTCTACTATATGATTAATAGAATAAAATGCATTATATACTACTTTGTTTTTAAACTAGCATTTCTCATATATTCAAATACACATTTTTCTAACAGTAAACAAGAACAAACTGCAACTTTGGAGGAAACAGTTTAAATACCTGGGATACGTAATATCCAAAGAAGGCAGAATATTAGACGAAGACAGAAAAACAGCAATATTACAAGCACCTGAACCAACTACCAAGAAAGAAATGATGTCCTTCCTGGGTACTACTAACTTTTGTCGGAGTTGGATACCAAACTATGCTTTGGAGTCTGCTCCACTGACAAACTTGATATTCAAAAAGCCGATGGCAGCACAGGATTTATTACAGTGGACACCACAAGCAGAATCAGCTTTCTGCAAACTGAAACAACTGATAGCTTCTTCCTTAGTTTTAGGATTACCAAACTATCATAAGCGATTTTTCCAAACTGTAGGCTGTAAGCAAGGTTATATGACATCAGTGTTAACACAACAACATGGGGACAAACAACGCCCCATAGCTTACTATTCATCACAGTTGGACCCAGTGACGCGATCTTTGCCCCACTGTGTACAAGCAGTAGTCGCAGCCACAATGGCAGAGCAGGCTTCAGCCTCAGTAGTATTGTTCCACCCTCTCACATTGAGAGTGCCTCATGCAGTCGGGGTTATTTTATTGCAAGAAAAAGTAGCATATCTTTCTCCTGCTTGACATCTTTCCTGTATGACTATACTGTTGAGCCAACCTCATATGACAATTGAATGATGCACAACTTTAAACCCGTCAACCTTGCTCCCAACCCCTGCGGATGGCAAACCGCACTGCTGCCTGCAGGAGATTGAGCAAAAGACACTACCTAGAAAAGACCTTACAGATGTTCCCTTGAATGATGCCGAGGTGACATACTATGTGGACGGCTCGTGCAGGAGGGGTCCTACAGGACAGAATCTAGTGGGGTACGGAGTAGTTTCTGATATCGAAATTTTAGAAGCAAAGTCTTTACCACATAACTTATCTGCACAAGCAGCAGAATTGATTGCTTTGACAAGGGCATGTACCTTAGTAAAGGGTAAGAAAGTAAACATTTTTACTGACAGTCAGTATGTTTTTTCTACAGTACATGTTTTTGCGCAGCAGTGGAAAAATAGAGGAATGATAACATCTACTGGTAAACAAATTAACCATGCGCAATTTATTTTAGATTTGTTAGACTCTGTTCAGTTATCTCAGAAAGTAGCTATTTGCAAATGTGTAGCTCATACCAAGCAACAGGATAGAATTTCAAAAGGTAATGTGTGGGCTGATACAGCTGCAAAACAAGCAGCTTCAGCTTCAGCAGTTTTTCTTTTGAGTGAGGAATTACAACCATCTGAGATTTTAGACTTAGAAATGTTGAAAACAATGCAGACACTTACTACAAATGTAGAAAAACAGAAGTGGATAAAACGAGGAGCAATCCTTGAGAAGGGACTGTACATCTCCAAAGAAAAGAAACCGATCTTACCATCTAACTTGTTTAGATATGCAGCTTTGTTGAGCCATGGGCAGTGCCATGTCTCAACAGGGGGGATGGTACAGTTAGTGAATCGAGTGTTTACGATGTATGGATTTACAAACTATACAAATAATTTTTGTGCAGCATGCCGTGTTTGTAACAAGCATCATGCACAAGGGGCATTAAAACCTAAGCAAGGGAGTTTCCCTATACCACCTTATCCATTCCATACTATTTGTATGGATTTTATAGAACTGAACAAATGCGAAAATAAGAAGTACTGCCTTGTCATTATAGATATGTTTTCCAAATGGGTGGAAGCTTTTCCAACTAAAAATCCAGATGCAGCTACTGTTGCAAAAGTCCTTGTTAAAGAAATTATTCCTAGATTTGGCATACCAGAAAAGATTTATAGTGACAATGGCACACATTTTGTAAATTAAACTATACAACAACTTAGTCGTTATTTCGAGATATCGCTGAAAAACCATTGTGCATACCACCCCCAATCTGCAGGATTAGTAGAGAGGCATAATGGGGTCTTGAAAAGTAAGCTTAGAAAATTGATTAGTGAGACACAAAAGAACTGGGTGCACTGTTTACCTCTGGCACTGTTGAGCATGAGAACTGTTCCAAATGCAAAAGGGTTAACCCCTTTTGAAGTTCTGTTTGGAAGGGCATATTATACACCTCAATGGAAACCTCTCATGCCTGCAAAGCAGGAGGCTGACAGTTCACTTGCAGGGTATATGAGGTGATTTTTGAATAACAAACTTTTGCAGTTAAATTCTGTTTCAGATAAAGAACAAACAAAGCCATCGGAAGCAGCATTAGCCCCAGGCGCATGGGTCTGGGTGAAGATAGTGAAGAGAAAAAACTGGAGTTCTCCGAAGTGGGAAGGGCCGTACCAGGTACTACTGTCAACACCCACTGCAGTCAAGATTGCGGAGCGAGTGTCCTGGATTCATTTGACACACTGTAAACTGGTTAAGAACTTTGAACTGGACAAAAACCTTGTTACTGTTGTACAACAAGAACAAAATGGCCAGGTATAGAGCAAACAGAGACATAGAACAACCTTAAAAAACTTGCATGATTATTCTGGTAGCTATACTGAGAACATTGTTCTTTTTGTTGTGGCCTTTCCTTTTTCCTGCCACAAAAGTTGAACTGATTAAACGTGATAAGCCGAACATAGACTGGCATCCAGACCTTAACACTTATCAGGCAATTACACGTGTGTATGCTGAGACTTTTAATGTTTCAAACTGCTGGATTTGCACAGCCATACCAACAGCATACGGGGGGTTATTAATGACTGCAGTCCCCCTAGGGGTCAACGAGACCTGGGAAAATTTGGTTTATGACACAGTAGCTATTAAAGCATATGATAAGGTAGCACTGTATTTGCCTGTGACACAAAAGGGAATTGTATGTTTTTATAAGAATGACACAATCCAAGTGGGTTGGAGCAAGTGCAATGTGACTGTACATTATAAATGTTATACCAAACCAAACAAAATGGGTGGATCTTGTAGTTCAAATTATGACTCATTTCTTGGGTCCATGCATAAGACTATTGACCAAGTGCAACGTAATCCTGTACTTTTTAAACAACTATCTGTAATAGATAGGAAAATGTTTCATGCAGGGCAGCCATTTTGTAACAAAGTTACTACTAAGGTAGAAGAGTGTTATTTTGTGTGTGGTAAAAAAGCATATAAATGGTTACCGGAGAATTGGTCCGGAGGTTGTTTTTTGGGGTACCTGGTCCCGGCCATACGACACACTGCAGTTTTGCTTCAGGGAAATATTCAAAATACCTGATATGTGGCCAAAAAAGCTGTCAAAAAGCCTGAAAATTCAGTGGGACAGATCGAGGTGGGCTGGAAAGACCATCATACTGTGGGTACCAAACTGACGCACATGGACTTGAGTGATGCTGTTATATCGTGGGCAGGCATATTACCTGCATATGGTGCAGTAAAATCGATTTGGGAGCTGCGAAAACTGTCCAAACTTCTCGAAGTAATGAGTAATGCAACTTTTTCTGTTCTTGAACTGATAACTGATGAACTGAATGCTATGAGAAGTGTAGTGCTCCAGAACCGAATGGCTCTTGACTTCACCCTAGCGGCGAGTGGTGGTACATGCGCTTTAATCAAAGAAGAGTGCTGTGCGTATATACCAGATCATCAACATGAGATAAATGACCACCTTGAGGTGATACAGCAAGTGTCGGCCATGACCAAGCCAGGCCCAAACCCTCTGACGGACTTTTTCCAGAATTTGTTCGGGGGGTGGGGTTCCATCCTAATGAACATCTTGATTGCTATTTTTGTGGGATTGCTCCTAATAGGAGCTTGTATTTGTTGTGGTATCCCCTGCATGAAAAAGTTAATCAAAGAATTTATAGATATATCAGTTTCAGAGACTATGTATCAAGGTACTGAACTTGAAGAATTGTTGGAATGTGAAACACTTTCATAAGTTTAAACTGAATGACTTTCTTAACTGCAAATCCTGAATGGAAGAGGTTAGGAAAAGAAGCAAACTGTTTATTCTTTTGAAAATAGAATTAAAAAGTATTAATAGGGGGGAAACGTCAGAAAAATATGTATTAATGTGTACATGCTTAAATGCTAATTAGAAACTAAATAAGTTAACACGTTTTTCATTCTATTTTATATGCATTGCTTTTTATATATAGTTGAGTTTCATATGAGACTGAAAAGATGCTTTTTGAAACTGCAGTTTGCTTTCTGAAACTTGCAAGATGCCCTCTGACCTAGTAATTGCTAGCACAGCAATATTCATGTTTATGCCTTTTGGAAATGTACTTGAGAAACAGGTGGTTATCTGCTAGGTCAGGAGAAAATGAATGAACAATGCTATATTCTGTAAATGTAATGATTTTAAACAATCAGCTCTGTTCGAAGTATGAGAACATGTGCAGCTGTAGAGGTTTAGAGATAATATAGACAAAGGATTGTTAGAGAAATGAACTACTTGCTTGTGCTCAAATTAGCCATATACCTTGAATGGCAACATTGCATATATCTAACCGGTGGTAGCCAAGGCCACGTTGTTTTCCTTAGGAAGTTTCTCACAAAAATTGATGATACCAGCAGAATATTGTAAAAACAATGACTGTGAAGTAATAATGACAGAACTTGTGATCCACTACGTCAGCTTGGTAGGCAATGTCTTATTAGAAAGTGTATAAAAATGTAAGCATTTCCTGTTTCTAGTTAGACAAACTCTGTATTAGCATGTTTTTGTCTCCTTGCTGCAAGATTAAAGTGCCTTAACCTGAACCTACTGTGTTTTGATCATTTTTAAAGTATATTTTTCCTTTTACAACAGTCTAGACATAATATAGCTTACATAATTAGTAAATAAACAATGTGGACTGTACCTTACATAATGAAAAAAGTGGAGATATTTTCATAGTACCATAATACGTTCTGGTATATGTTTACATAGACAGGTTTTAAGCTGATATCTCTGCCTCTTTCTATATATTGTCTGAATGAGTCAGTATTTTCAGAAATTATTTATCATGGATTCCTTAAACAGTTGCACTTATATTTAGCAGTCAGGTGTTCTTTAAATAATTTTTGAAAATCAAGCAGATTATGAATATACTTTTTGAGATGAATCATTCCATGTGGCAGGGGCTATTTTACTAAACATTTTTTCAGTTGCTGCTAGTGTGCAGGCTGTACTTTGTAGATGACGTCTATCCTGATATCTCAGATTATAGCTGGAGTTCTAATAAATAGCTTATTTCTAAATGGTGGGCAACATTTATCATTCAGAAGTTTAAACATTAAATAGCCAAGCAAAAGGGTGTCACTGGGTTCAAAAGGCAGCCATCTAGCTTTTTTGTATGGTAACATAATGATACCACCTGCTATGAACTAGGCGGGTAACATTAATATTACATGGTCAGTGTAATGCTATAATTCGACAGGGCATACTCAGGTCTGGGCAGAAGGACATTTATTACAATTGTACTCCTTGCCTCCATAGCAAGTAAATGCGATATTTTGTAGTAGACTTTCAGTTGTTTAAATACTTTGATAATTTGCAATTCTATATGTTTATTAAAGGAAAGGGTTGAGTCCAGTATTATACCTAAGCATTTCTGATGGCCTGCAACTGGAATTTCTTTATTTTCAGGATCATTGATAATTGGATGGGACTGGCAACTTTCTTGTGGGTCATAAACATCTCAACTCTAGATTTCTGTGCAGTTATGAACCACATGTCATTACAGACTCAATTCCACAGTGCACTGAAGTCATTTTATAGGATTAGGTTTAATTGTGCAGAGGATTTGTGTGCCCTTGGAATTCTGTTTTGGGGGAGATGGAATGGAAAGTCATTAATGAACAGTAAGAATAACAATGACCCCAGTGCTTACCCTCGTGGTACCTCCTTTGAGCTTGTATCAATGTCAGAGAATATATATGATCTGTTTGTACAATACAATTCCAGCCAGAAAGATAAGAATTAGAACATCGTAGTACGGCTGTAGAAGAGGACTATGTTGTTAAGTTTTTCAAGAAGTAAGTTATCCACATTTCTGAGTGTATGCTAGAAGTCTAAAATATATCTCTATTTATGTCACCTTTTCCATGTTAAGGTATATTTGATGTGGCATGTAATAAATTGCTGTGATGGTGCTGTATTTTGGTCTAATACAATGCTGTCTATCAGAAAGTATATCACAATTGTTGATGTAGTACAGAATTGGCTTGTAAACCAATTTTTTAAGAATTTTGGCACGTGGGCAACATTTGCAAGGGGTCTATACCCCATGTAGCTGAAACACTGGTATGTTCTTAAGAGGCCATGTGCTTATAACCCATGGGTCTGCAGTACAGAAGGTTTAAGGTATCACATAGGTTCATAGGTAGGTGCTAGGCTAACTGCCCAAGGGCATTTATAAGCCTAGCCAGAGTGTGTCGGCTTTCACCACCCCATTGATTAATTAACTGATCCTGTATCAAGCAGAGGCAATGAAGTGATCCCAGGGGTGTATTTTCTGTTACCCATCCACTCGTCAAGGTTTCTCTTGAAGAGTGTTAGTGAG
Organism: Protopterus annectens; assembly: GCF_019279795.1. Taxonomy (NCBI): domain Eukaryota; kingdom Metazoa; phylum Chordata; order Ceratodontiformes; family Protopteridae; genus Protopterus; species Protopterus annectens. The sequence continues at coordinate 1,421,729,004 of NC_056743.1, forward strand.
GGGCTCTGCCTAATTTAGTTTAGAATTCTGTTCCAAAGCATGGGGAGTCTCTGTGACAGGAATCTATCCCTCCAGCATGTTCTATTTATTGTTGTGGTGAGGTTTAGCTCACTAGAGCGCGTGGCTCGCAGTGACTTGGATTACTTTAGGTGGAGCATGTCCATCAATTCTGAGTTGGACATGGCTTTGTAAGTCAGGCAGAGATCACCTCTGAGTAAGCGATATGCCACTGAGTACAGCCTGAGTTTATTCAGTCGGGTTGCATAGGACATATGTTTGAGGCCAGTAATCCTCTTGGTGAGGTACTTTTGTGGTCCTTCCAGCTGTTGGAAGTGTCTTGTGAGGTACATCCCAAATAGGGCATTGTACTCTATGATGGGTCTGATGATTGATGAGTAGAGGGGCACTATAACCTGTTTATTTCTAGATGCGAACCCTTTAGTAATTAGATGGGCCACACAGAAGGATTTCCTAACTACTTTGGCAATATGATTGTCAAAGGAGAGATTACTATCTACCTGGGTCCCCAGATCTCTTATTACCTCTTCTGTATTAAGGGGGCTGCCACCTATGTGGTAATTTGTGGGTGTTTTGTTTTTCCCAAATGGGATGACTATGCATTTTATGGCATTTAGCTTGAGGCCATGACTTTGACACCAGGTGTCTGTCTCAGTAAGGCCCTTTTAGAGGATGTCTGTGTCAGCCGGAGAGTCAATTATGGCTCCAACTTTGCAGTCATCGTTGAACTTGGTTAGCCATAGTCCTCCTGTGTTTGCCTGTACTTCCGAGAAGTATATGCCGAACAGTAGGGGTCCCAGGACCGAGCCTTGTGGGACATCACTTGTGACTGGTTTAGAGTCGGATCTGGAGCCTGCTATTCTTACCATGTGAGTTCTGTCTGTAAGCCAGTTGGCAACCCATCTCATGATGTAGGGGTTTATGTTCAGGCTGGAGAGTTTTTCTGTAATACCCAAGTGGGGAATGGTGTCGAAAGCCTTGGTGAGGTCAAGGTAGGCTGTGTGAACAACCTTTCCCTCATCTATGGCCTTGGTGACTGTCTCGAAGAAGTCAACCAGGTTTAGTAGGCATGATCTGCCCTTAACAAAGCCGAACTGGGTCAGATCAAGTGTTTGGAGGTTCCCAATGTCTTTGTTAATGAGTTCCATGATGATGTGCTCCATAGCCTTGCAGACCAGGCTAGTCAGGCTTATGGGGTGATAGTTACCAGGGTCAGTTGTGGCCCCTCTTTTGTGGAGTGGTATAACCATTGCTGTGTGCCATTCTATGGGCATGTAGCCTGTGGAGAGGCTGATGTTGAACAGCGTGTTTAGGTGGGGGGTTAGTTCATTCTGTAGTTCGTGCAAGACGCAGCCTGGGACACCATCTGTCCCCATTGATGCTGCGGTTTTGGCTTTTGAAAGGACTATTTTCACCTGTGCGTCTGTGATTTCCAGGACACTACACTTTTCCGGTATTGTTGTGGGCCCTTTTGGGGGTGAGAGGGGGGTGAAGTTTGCACTGAATCTATCTGCCAGGATATTGGCAATATCAGTAGGTTCAGTATATTTTATGCTATTTTGCACTGGTTCACTGCATATCTGCGAGTTGCTACTTAGACTCTTAACATAGCTAAATAAGGCTTTGTGGTTATCTTTTGAATCCTTGGCTATTTTATTTTTGAAGTTAGCCTTGGATGATTTTATGAAGGACTTTAGTTTCTTACTGATACTGATCAGGGATGTCTTTCCTTCTTGGGATTTACTTTTTTTCTGAACTAGTTTCCTCCTTGTACTGTATAGCCTGTTTATGGCAGGGGTCCATCAGTCTGGTTTCCTTCTCTTAGAGGAGAGAGTCTTGGTTTTGCTAGGGATGGGATGATCCATGCATCCTTGTAGGTACTCATAGAGTGCATTTGTAAAGGTTTCTGCATCTTGGACAGTGTTATCCTTTAGTGTGGGGGCTGTGAAACTTATCGCCTCTGTCTTATGTAAGGTGAAGCTTGCTTTAGAAAAGTTATTTACAGTGGTTTCCTTAGCTGGTGATACTGGTGGGGTGTAGACATCCAGAGTGATTAATTTATTGTCTGATCTAACCAGTGACGGGTTGACTTCCGGTGTGGAACACCTGTCGCCCATGTTTGTGATGACCAGGTTCAATATGTTTTTGCCTCTGTTAGGGTAGTTTACCAGCTGATCCAGGGCCTTTGAGTTGATGAATTCCAGGAAGTGCTGGGCCTGGGAGTTTGTACTCGAGTAGTTTTCCCAGTTAATGGTAGGGTAATTGAAATCGCCTAATATCAGGGTGATCTGTAGGACCTTCATGTTTTCCAGTGTCTCCAGAACGGTGGAGTGGTGGTCCTGGGCTATGGAGGGTGATCTGTAGTAGGCCACAATTTGCATTGCAGATTTGCCCGATGTTAGTTGCACGTGGATGATTTCAGAGGTATCATGCTGCGCCACTAACCTGGAGGTGTAGGTATCCTTGATGAATATGGATACACCCCGCCCTTTTGTGTTTTGGTCCGTGCTCTGTGGCCAAACCATGTGGTACGAGTTGTAGCCCGGTAGTGCTGGGGTGCTCTCTGGAGCCTTGAACCAGGTTTCAGTTACTGCACAGATCTCGACATTCTCCATACTGAGGAGTGCTTCGAGCGCATGCATTTTGAGATTTAAACTCCTAGCATTGAGTAGCATAACCCTCAGTTTTTTGTTAATTGTGATGTTTACGGAGGTGGGTTTGACTTTTGATCCTTGCCTAAAAAAGTCACTATGGGGGCAGCAAGAGCCGTGGCCAGTTTTCAAAAGCCCAGGGTTGACAGGTGCAAGCCATCTCTTGTGAAGCAACACGGCTTGTCGAGCATGTCGTCCCAGGCTGACAGACACTGGATCCCCTTTGATTGACAGCAGAAGCTTAGCCAATTGTTGAAATTTATCATTTTGTCTTTATACTGAGGTATCATTCTTGGTGAGGGCAGGATGCTACTCAGGGTCAGGGTCATACCAGCCTGGGCTATATGATCAGAGAGCTCTTCCATGTCTCTTTTCATGTAGTCCAGGGAGGTACATCTCAGGTCATTCACACCAACATGAACAATGACAGAGCCATATTTGTAGACTTGAAGACTGTAGCTTTTCTGGGTCTTCCTTGGAGATTTTAATCAGTGTTTTGCTTTGTGAACTTTTTAACATTTAATCTGGATATTATTTAGGATATTTTGCTGTGGTGGTGCAGTGGTTGGTTGTCGCCTCACAGCAAGAAGTTCTCCAGTTAGATTCTCGGCAGATGCATCTTCTGGGCAGAGTCTGCATTTCCTCCCTGTGGCCATGTGGGTTTCCTCTGGGTGTTGCAGTTTCTTCCCACATTCCAAAGACAAACAGTAGGTGGATTGGACACTCTAAATTGGCCGTAGGTGTGAGTGTGTGTGCGAATGAGTGGTACGGATGAACTACCACTGCAGGGCTAGCCACCTGATGGTGTAAACCTTGGCTCAAGCTGATTGTCACTGTTGAAGTGACACCCTGACCCTGTGTGCAAAATGGGAAAAAGGGGTTGAGGATGGATGGATTATTTAGGATATTTTGCAGTCACCCTATTGTTATGGACATCAGGTTCATGTTTAAGCTATATGTTTCTAAAGCATGTAAAGACTATAAAAATAAAATTAAAAAGTCATGGACATTTAGAAGATATAGCTAGAGCACTGCTATGTCATTAAGTTGTCATTTGCAAATATCTCATGGGCTTCTACTACATAGAGTCATAGGTACACAGGATGATACTGGGCTATTGCCCCGGAGGCCCTTATAAGCCTAGCCAAAAATTTTACCCATGTTTCCACAAAGTCAGCACCTGTTTCCCCTGTCCAGTAGGGACACAGGTGGGACCTCAGGAGTGTATTTTCTGTTTCCCATCCACTCATCCAGGTTCCTCTTAAATTGGGCTAGAGAACTGCTGTACTTGACATGGAGAGGGAGTCTATTCCACAGATGGTGGAGTCCTTGGGATTCAAATCTATCTCACCAACAAGTTCTATTAATGTTACAGACCAGGTTGAGGCTTTGCATGCGGGTTGCGTGAATGGAGTTTGACTTACGGATATGCAGCAACTCCATAGATACTGGGTCTGAGATGGGCTTGTATGCCAGACACGGGTCACCTCTGAGCAGTCTGTATAAGACTGAGTAGAGGGACAGGGCTTTTAGCCTATCTGTATATATTAGGTGTCTGAGACCCTGGATTTTCCTGGTCAGGAACCTCTGTGGTCTCTCCATTTGGTGCATGTGCTTAGCAAGGTACATGCCAAAGGGGGCATTGTACTCAATAATGGGTCTGATAAGGGAGGAGTACAGGGATGTTATGACCTCCTTGTTTTTGGATGAAAGACCTTTACTTATGAGGTGGGCCATGTAGATACAGAGGAGGCAACGTGGTGGTCAAAAGTCAGGTTGCTATAAACCTGGGTGCCCAAGTCCCTCACAACTGATTGCATGCTTAGTATGTTATAACGTGATAATTAGTGGGGATGCCATTTTTCCCAAAGGGGATAATGATGCATTTCTTGCCTTTCAGTTTGAGGCCATGCTTCTGGCACCAGTCATTAGTTTGGGTAAGGCCCTCTTGGAGGATGTTCACTTCACTAGGGGAATTTAAGACAGCACCCAGCTTGCAGTCATCTGCAATCTTGGTCAGCCACAGACCACTGTTTTTGGCACCGCAGAAAAGTATATCCCAAACAGTAGAGGCCCCAAGACCGATCCTTGGGGTACACCACAAGTTACGGGTCTACAACTAGAGATGGCTTCCTCTCTTTTCACTGAGTAGGTTCTATCAGTGAGCCAGTCAGCTACACATCTGGTAACAAACGGGTTGATGCCTGGTTGGAAGAGTTTATCTATTATGCCTGAGTGAGGAATGGTGTTGAAGGCTTTGGCTAGGTCACAGTAGGTGATGTGCACCATCTTCCCCTCGTTCATGGCTTTGGTGACTGTTTTGAAGAAGTCAGTCAAGTTTAACAGGCATGATCTCCCTTTGACAAAACCAAACTGTGTGAAGTCAAGCATTTGGAGGTTGCCAATGTCCTTGTTTATAATGTCCATGATAATACATTCCATGTCCTTGCAGATCAGGCTAGTTAGGCTGATGGGCCTATAATTGCCTGGGTGAGTGGTTGCTCCACCTACGTGTAGATGGATGAAAGTGGCTGTCCTCCATTCAGCTGTGATGAAGCCACTGGTCAGGCTTTGGTTGAATATGGTGCCTAATGGAGATGAGAGCTCATGCCTGAGTTTATGTAGGATACAGCCAGGGACGTTATCTGGTCCCATGGAGGCTGTATTTTTTGCCTTTGAGAGGGCATTAAAGACATGTTCCCTGGTGCTGAGAGGAGGGGGCAGGTGTAGGAGATGTCCTGGTTTACTGATGGGGGGGGACAGGGGATGAAATTTTCACTGAACCTGTCTGCCAGCAAGTTGGCTATATCTATGGCATTTGTGTTTAAGGTATTGCATACTGAAGACTTTAGCATTATTGGGTCTTTCTTAAGTGGTTTGTCTGTGTGACCTTTTTACCTTTTAGTCTGGATGTTATTTGGACTATTTTGTAGTCTCCCTACTGTTATGGATATCAGGTTTGGTTTTAAGCTCTGTATTTCTAAAATATGGCCAAACAATCCACCTATGCTGAAATAATGATCTCAGAAAAAGAGCAAAACATAGCATGTCTACAGCTAGTGGGGTTTGGCTTTATTGTCTTCAGTGCACCAGTAAAGACTTTAAAATGTAAAAGTAAAAGCCATGGGCATTCAGAAGCCATGTAGCGGAAACACTGGTATATGTTTAATGGGTCATTTGCATATATCCCATAGGCCTTCAGCTTTGCTGGGTCTTTCATTGAGTTTTTAATAAGTGATTTGTCTGTGTGACCTTTTTACTTTTATTAGTTATTGCTTTATTAAATTCATTCATTTTCGAATAACCCATTGCTTAGTTCTTTTCAGGGTAATGGGGAGCCCAAACCTATTCTAGCACTTTGTGGGTAGAAGGTAGTGAAAGTAATCCTAAATGTGGTGGTCAGTCTACCATAAACACATGTGCAGGAAGTTTTGAGGATCACTGATTCCCCTAGAGCATGTTCTGAACATGTAATAGAAACCATAAGACCTGACAAAAAAGTCATATGGATGCACAGAAGTTGTGCAGATTCCTCACAGAAGGTGCTCCATCTGAAAACTGAGTTTTTAGGCCAAATGCTGTGAGTCAGCAATGCTAACTGCTGTACCACTGTGTTTTTCTTAATTGAAAATGCCTATTCCACCCCCCATACACACACAGTCTCTTTGGGGATTTTCTAAAGTGTTTGCATGGTATGTTTGTATATCTAGCTTTGTTTCTCATTGGCAGGGATGACAGGTGTTGACTGAGGTTTCTTTGTTGGGGATAAACTTTTGTGTAGGCTTGTAAGAGCCTTAAGGCGACTAGCCTAGTAACCTCCTATGATCCTATGATCCTGTGATATCATTATTTCTGCAGCAGCACTCAGGAATACTTGCAATGTATCAGTGAGTGCCTCTGCAGTGTTCTACTTTTAGTTTCTCTGGGTAACAGACCACCATCACAGTAGGCTGTTTAGCAGAATCCTTTGTATAGGGCTCCAACTCTCCCATACTGGAAGTAGCTATTAATGTAGATTTCCATTGGACCTCTGCTGCCTCCTGGCTGGATCCCCATCTTGAGTTCAGTCAGGAATCCTAATTTAAACTTTCCAACTTTCTGGGTGGACTTGTACGGGATGGCTGCTTCTGCTTATTCATCACCATTGGTTCCCGGTCATAAAACACACATTTAATTCATTTATGATTTTGCATACTCTTTCCTCCTTTTCTTAATCATCATTCAACATTGATCCTTGAGCATCTTTTAGGTCTTGTAGTTTTACAAAAGCCAGTCTTGTCCGTTTTCTTTTACAACATTGTAGTACTTCTCTCTATCTCATCAGGCAGGGCTATGGAAATGATGGCTACAGTCCACAATTGACTCTCTTTCTCCTCTGGCTTTACATTTTCTACATTATCTGGCAATAGTCAAGGTCTCATCAGTCAGTCATAGACCCTTTTTGCGGGAACTTTTCACTTTCATCAAATGCAGTTTCCTTAATGTCTTCTCTAAACTTACTTGGTGCTCTGTCATTTGTATCTAAGGCAGCAGTTCAGTATATACAAAGTATATTGGTCTTTGTCAAATCTTTGTAAATGTAACCTGTCATGTATGCTAAAAAACTGTTTATGAATAACAGCTTTAAGCAAATGCAAAAATTATATAAAGTATTTTTTTCAGAAATAGCAAAATGTCTCATGTTACTGCTTTTTATATGTGAACTAGAAACTGGCCATTTTGTGTAGCAATTTATTTCATACCTCTCAACTGTACAGATTTTTGCAGAATGTCCAGATTTTTGCCTAACATTTTTGGTCCATTTCTCATAAAATTATGGTTTTCTTGCAAATCACTGGCAAATTATTGAGGGTTGAAGTCAGAATATAATGACAGACATTTGAGTTTCAGACTTCATAACCTTCAGGAAATTCATACTAATGCAAAACCTGTTATTCTATCAATTTTCTAAGTTTGTAAGAGCAATATTTAAAAAGTGTCCCTATTTTGGGGACTTTGTTCTCCCATTATTGATGGCTTTGTCCAGGTTTCTTGCTCTATGAGGTTGAGAGGTATGATCTAGGTTCATAGCTTTCATTGCTTTTTCAAAAGTCTGCATATATATCTCTCTGTCAGCCCACAGATGGCTGCATTATGAGGTGCTGAAGTGAAAAGCTTCACAATATTCTGTTTTGTGAGTATTTTGAACATGATTAAAATGATCTGTGGCCTGTTATAATTTACACTTTGTTCATGTAACAAATTTCCCACTGATATTGTCATAATTATTTTTATTTATTTATTTATTTATTGACATTTGTTAACCGGGAAAGTCCACTGGGTTAAAGTAATCCATTTTCAGTGGCGGCCTGAGGAGAAAAGCTCCACAAACAATTACAGTTATGACAAAAATAGCACAGAGGTTTCATATGTTTAGGAAATATTACCTTTTGAAAATTACAATTTTAACAATATTAGTGGTGGTGCTGCAGTAGCGTTGTCGCCTCACAGTAAGACGTTGTCCTGTTTGATTCTCAGCTAGAGCATCTTCTGTGTGGAGACATGCTTGAATGGGTGTACCTTCATTGAAGGTTGTGCGTCAGGGCTGGCAACTCGGCACGTAAAAATCTACTGCCAATCATTAGCGGACCGGAGTTCCGCTGTGGCGACCCCTAACCAGGAAAAGCTGAAAGACACAACAAGTAAGAAAAAGGTTTCATGCATAACAGAACAATTTCAGCTGTTACGAGTTAACAATAAAAATTGGATATTGTACAGTAAGATAGAGAAATGGTCAAATAAATGCAGAGAACATATTATAGTAGATGCCTAGGATACACAAGTTTAGCTGAGCTATGACTACCATTCAGTATGTGGTTTGCCATACGATATCTTAATTTTCTAAGTATGAGAGAATAAATTTAAGGTAGTTTGTTGGTATTATAGGTGCAGTGATGGTTATCTAGGTAGTGGCTTTTTAATGCTTATTTAAACTTTTTCAAGCATTCTATTTGGGTTATGTGGGAGGGTAAGGAATTCCAAAGTTTAGCTATGGAGTGGGAGCATATGCTTTGTCCAGCTCTTTTGTTAGGTTTGGTTATCTTTAAAAGCATTTTCTTGGAGGATCTGAGGGTTCTTGTTGGAGTATACGTATGAAGGATGGAGCAAAGTGCAGGGCAGAAGTCGGGTTTGAAAATAAGTTTATGTGCTAGAGTTAGTTGGGTATAGTTGAGATAGTAGGAAAAGTCAAGCCATTTCAATTCTGAGATGGCCTGGCAATGGTGGGAACATCTGGGCTTACCTGAGGCAAATTTGGCTATTTTATAATAGCAGGATTGCAGTTCATTGCTCAGCGATGAGTGAAGGTTAGTAAAAATGGCATTGCCATAAAGTAGGAAAAGGATGAGTAGTGTAGTGGCCAATTTGATTTTGGTGTGGTTGTCCAGATAAAGTTTGTGACGGTAAAGCTTCCCTAGTTTGAAATGAGTTTTCTTTATTGTGCTCAGAATATGTGGTTCAAAGGTGAGCTTATCATTGATAGTTATACCTAATAATTTTGCTGTATTTACGATTTATTTCAATTTCAATATTATTTAGAAAGAAGATCCTGAATTGTATAACTGGTTGTTTTTTGGACAAAAGTAATACTTTGGTCTTTTGGAGGTTTAGCAGCAATTGTGCATTATTTAGCCAGGCTTCTATAGTTGAGAAAGCCTTTTGAGTTGTTGTCAGGAGATTTGAGAAGTTGTTGGCAGTGGAGATGATTGTAGAATCATCTACATATTGGATGTGGCTACTTTGTTGAGAGACTTTGTGCAGGTCATTGATGAAGGTATTGAACAGTAAGAGCCCTAGTATTGATCATTGCGGGACTCCAATTTTATTTGTCTAATATTCCGATTGTTGGTTGTGCCAGCTGACTGATTGTTCCCTATTATTTAGATAAGAGAAAAAAAAGTGAGAAATGTGGGGGAGCAGCCTAGATTAGATAGTTGGTTTATAAGTTTATAGTGGGATACAGTATTGAAGGCTTTCGATCGATCTAGTAAGATTACTGAGGTAGGGTAGCCTGTGTCAATGGCTTTATTGACAGTATCCATAAAAGATAGTAGAGCTGTGATAGTGCTGTGGTTAGGTCGGAAACCATGTTGGGTAGGGACAAGAAGATTACTTGTAGATAGGTATTTAAGAAACTGGATCTGTACACATTTTTCTAGTATTTTTGATAGTGGTGAGAGTATAGATTTTGGATGGTAATTTGAGGGGTCATGGGAGTTTCCACCTTTATGAAGTGGAGTAATGATGGATTTTTTCCATAGGTGGGGGACATATTCAGAAATAGAACAATTTATAAGAATGCTAATAGGGTATGCAATTGCTTTTGCTGCAAGTTGTAGAAATTCAGGGGGTAGATTGTCGGTGGACAGAGAGGAAAGTTTCAGCCTGGATAGCAGTTTGAGTATAAGAGAGGTGGGTACTGGCTGAATAGTAAAGGAGGGAGTCAAATGAGTAGAACCTGTATTGTATGAGGAGGGGAGGCTGTTGTCTACTGTAGGATAATATGTGTTGAGGGAGTTAAGGTTTTTTGGTGTGTCTTTAATTAGCTTTTGGATGGTAGTAATGAAATGGATATTGAATTTGTGGGCGAATTGTTGTGGATTTTTTTCAGGTGAAGGGGAAGGGTTTTGTAAGGTGCCGGAATTAAGTAGAGTGGAGATAGATTTTCAAATTTTTGGGAGGTTATTGTGTAGGGAGGATAGCTTGGAAGAGAAGTAATTTTTTATCTTGTATGACTAGTTTTTTTGCCTTATTTCTAAGTTGCTTAAATTCAAGTTAATTTTGTTTTGCTTTGCTTTTTTGCCATTGTTGCCAGGCTTGGTCTCCTTGAAGGAGGCTTTGTTTGGTCATTTTTGTTAGCCATGGGGCATGGTTAATATTTGCTCTTTTGGTTCGTATGGGTGCTAGACTATTGAGGGCATCCAGAAAAACGTTATTAAAATAGTGAATGGGGTCATCTAAGGGAAGTGTTTGTATAAGGGTCCAGTTTTGAGCTTTTAAAATGCTTATAAACGTGTCTTAGTTAAAGTGGATGGGATTTCTGGAATAATAGCTGTAATAGTTTTCTGTGGTATAACTGATTCCATGCAGACCACTTATAGCTATTTTTGTAAAAAATCTACTACTACAAAGAATACACTGCCCCAAAAAGAACCAAAAACTTTGTGTTTTTACTGCCACATTATTGTTGGTCACTTCTCTGAGTGTGATACTTTTGGTGGTCTACTATGTGGCATCAAACACATTTACAAGTAAGTCCACCACAAGTAACTAGGGATTTCATTTTCAGCACACCAAACTGCATCCTATGGATGGTCTCTACCACTTATAGGTTCATAGGTTGGTACTAGGCTATCAGCTCTAGGGCCTATACAAGCCTAGCCATAACAATTCCCTGGCTATTTCTTCCCACACTATTAACTTCCCTGGAACCCTGTCTAGCAGGGTGACTGACATAATCCCTGGGGTGAATTTCCTTTCTCCCATCCAATCGTCAAGGTTCCTTTTGAAGAGGGCCAAAGAGGCACTCTGCTTGACATGTATGGGCAATCTATTCCAGAGTCTGGGGAATCTCTGGGTCAGGAACCTATCCCTCCAGCATGTTTTGTTTATTGTGATGACAAGGTTTAGATCCCTGGAGCATGTGGCTCTGAGGGATTGGGATTTCTTTAAGTGTAGCATGTCCAACAGCTCTGGGTTTGACATGGCCTTGTATGCTAAGCAGAGATCGCCTCTGAGTTGACGATATGCGACAGAGTATAGCTTTAGTTTTCTTAAGGCGGTCAGCGTAGGGCATCTGCTTTAGGCCTGTGATTCTTTTAGTGAGGTATTTCTGTGGCCTTTCCAGTTGTTGCAGATGTCTTGAGAGGTACATACCAAATGGGGCATTGTATTCTATAATGGGTCTAATGAGGGATGAGTACAGTGAGACAATGACCTCCTTTTTTCTGGATGAAAAGCCCTTAGTGATGAGGTGTGTCACATAGAAGGATTTCCTGACTGTTGTGGCGATGTGGTTATCGAAGGTGAGACCACTGTCCACCTGTGTCCCTAAGTCTCTTAGCACACTTTCGGTGTTTAGTGTACTGTCACCTATATGGTAATTCATGGGTACATGTTTTTTCCCAAAGGGGATAACTATACATTTCTTGGCATTGAGCTTGAGCCCATGGCTTTGGCACCAAGCATCTGTTTCTGTAAGGCCCTTTTGTAGAGTATCCATATCATTTGGGGATTTAATAATGGCTCCCAGTTTGCAGTCATCTGCAAACTTTGTTAGCCAGAGTCCCTTAGTGTTGGCCTGTACTTCAGAGAAGTAGATGTGAAACAAGAGCGGTCCCAGGACTGAACCCTGAGGTACTCCACTTGTCACTTGTCTGGTGCTGGATTTAGAGTCGGCTACTTTTACAGTGTGGGTTCTATCAGTAAGCCAGTTAGCAGCCCATTGGGTGACATAAGGATTAATGCCCAGCTTAGTAAGTTTATCTATGATTCCAGAGTGGGGGGTGGTGTCAAAGGCCTTGGCAAGGTCTAGATAGGCTGTGTGAGCCACCTTACCCTTGTCCATGGCTCTGGAGACTGATTCGAAGAAGTCAATCAGGTTCAGGAGACAAGATCGGCCCTTCACAAATCCAAGCTGGGTGGGGTCCAGTGTTTGAAGGTTGCCAATGTCTTTGTTTAAAAGTTCCATGATAATATGCTCCATGGCCTTGCAGATAAGGCTTGTCAGACTGATGGGACGGTAGTTTCCGGGATCCAAGGTGGATCCCCCCTTGTGGAGTGGGATAACTGTAGCTCTGCGCCACTCAGTAGGCATGAAACCTGAGGTGAGGCTATGATTAAACATGACACTTAGGTGAGGTGCCAGTTCATGCTGTAGTTCATGTAGTACACAGCCTGAGATGTCATCTGGTCCCATGGATGCTGTATTCTTAGCTTTGGAGAGTGCGTTTTTTACCTGTGTGGCCATTATTACCAGAATTTGGCAATCTTCCGGTATTGAGATGGGCCATTTAGGGGGTGAGAGGGGGGTGAAGTTGGCACTGAATCAATCTACAGGATATTGGCAATATCCTTGAGATCAATATATTTAATGCCATTCTGTTGTAGCTCAGAGCAGATATGAGCATTAACATTTAAATTCTTGACATAGTTATAGAATGCCTTGTGGCTGTCTTTGGAATCTTTGGCAATTTTATTTTCGTAACTAGCTTTGGAGGATTTTATGAGGGATCTCAGATTCTTACTGAGGCTGCTAAGGGAGTTTTTTGCATCCGGGGATTTTCCTCTTTTCTGCAACAGTTTCTTTGTTTTGTTGTAAAGTTTGTTTATGGCAGGGGACCACCAGATTCACTTCCTTTTTTTGGATGAGAGCATCTTGGTTCTATTTGGGATGGCACGATTCATGCATGAGTGGATGTGCTCATACAGTGCCTTAGTGTAGGATTCAGCAGTTGAACTTTCAGTTCCTTTCTGCATGGGTGTCATGAAGTTTGTCACTTCTGACTTGAGTAGCATGACGTTGGCTTTGGAGAAGTTTTTTATGGAGGTTTCCTTACTGGGGGGTGGGGGTGGGATGTGGATGTTAAGGGTGATTAGCTTATGGTCAGACCTGACTAATGAGGGGGTGACCATAGGTGTGGAGCATCGATTTCCCATGTTGGTAATGACCAAGTCTAGGATATTGGAGCCCCTGGTGGGACTATGGATTAGTTGATCCAGGGCATTGGAATTTATGAATTCCAAGAACATTTGGGCAAAGGTGTTGGTACATGAGTAGTTTTCCCAGTTAATGGCAGGGTAGTTAAAATCACCCAGTATTAGGGTGTTTGGTTCTATCTTAATATTTTCCAGTATGTTTAGAAAGGTGTAGTGAGAATCGTGGGGCATGGTGGGGGATCTGTAGCGAGCTACAATTTGGATTGCAGTCTTACCTAGTGTTAGTTCCACCTGGAGAATTTCAGACGCATTGTGTTGAGCAACTAGCCTGGTGGTGTGAATATCCTTGGTGAATATTCACACTCCTCCCCTTTAGTGTTTTGGTCCTGGTTTGGTGGCTGAAAAGTATGGTAAGAGTTGTAGCCTGGTACTGCAGGGGTGCTCTCTGGAGCCTTGAAGCAGGTCTCAGTTACTGCACAGATATCGATGTTCTCCATTTTTAGCAATGCCTTGAGAGAGTGCATTGTGAGGTTTAGACTTTTAGCATTGAGTAGCATTACCTTCAAATTTTGCATGCTTGTATCTATTACGATGGTGGTCTTGTCATTTGAACTTTGCCTAAAAAAGGCACTATAGGGGTGGCAAGAGCCTTAGCCAGTAGCCTGAATCCCAGGGGTGACAGGTGCAGACCATCTCTGGCAAACCATCATGGTCTGTCGATCATGTCATCCCAGGCAGACAGATACTGGATCCCCTTTGAATGAGACCAGAAGCTTAGCCAATTGTTGAAGTCAATAATTTTGTCCTTATATTGTGGTATCATTCTGGGCGAAGGCAGGATGCTACTCAGGGCTAGGGTCATACCTGCCTGGGCCACATGATCCGAGAGCTCTTCCATGTCTCTTTTCATGTAGTCCAGGGAGATACGTCTCAAGTCATTCACTCCAACATGGACAATGACAGAGTCATATTTGTACTTGTTGTGGAGTGACTTGAGTGCATGCGTTATGTGGCAGATCCTGGCACCCGACAGACAGCTGACTGTAATTTTCTCCTTGTTCAACCTGGTGAGTGGGACATCAGTGTACCGGACTATAGAGTCATCTATGACTAAAGTGTTAGGTACGTTGTCTTGCCTTAGGGGCTGTTGCTGGGTGGCACACTGGTGTTGTGAGCTATGTGACACTTTGGTTGTGATTGGTGTTTGTTTGCATTTCAACTTCAGAGGTCTTTGTTGCTTGGGCAGGTTACAGTTAAGGGCCTCTGCATATGTGGATTTAGTGTTGCTATATGTGGGTATTGGTGGTGTGGGTTTAGAAGGGCTATGTGTTGCTTGAGGTGTAGTGTGGGTGTTAACCTTCTTCTCGTCTTGACTGTCTAGCACAATCTTGGGTGGAGAGAGCTTTGCTTCCATTTTGGCTATGTAAGTGCATCTCTCACAGGTTGTAGTGTTGGGTTGTAGGAGGAGAGGATTGTCTGTGTACATGAGGCAATTGCTGCATTGCCCCAGTATGCCCAGATTCACCAGGTGGACAGGAGAAATCACCGGAAGCTGACCATTGGACATGCCTGGTTTGTTGCTTTTTTTTTTGTAAAGTACAGGAGCTGTTTTCCCTTACCTTAGCAAGGTACTTTGTAATTCTTGGCTGTTTAGTGCCTATGATTAATTTCTCCTTATTAACAAGGAGAGTTGAGTACTTGTATCAGTTTAAGGCTTCCTAGTGCTTTCCAGCAGGTATTAGAGCAAGTGCTAGTCACATGGATGCTTAAAGTTAAGATGAAAAAAATGCACACTGCAGTGTGCACTAGAGAAGTTAGATGTGAAAGTAGGTAACTTAAGTTTTACCTGTTTAAAAAGTTAAGGTTTAGTGGAGAGTTAGTATTTTTAAAACAGCAAGATGGATTGAAAGGGGTGGTCACTTTTGTATTCTGGTACTATAGAATACAGTAGGATGGACAATAAATTTAAATACTGTGATATTCCAGAAATGGCCACCATGTGACCACACAATGTATCATTTGACAGTTGGCATAGAGAATTAAGGCTCTAAGTTGTTAACAAGCTGCTTTCTGTATGAGGTGTAGCTAACCCTTCTGTTACTAAGGACCATTCCCCAATGTGGCAACCCCCTCCACTTTAAGAAAGGGCCTCTTGTAACTGAGGACCAAAAAATGTAGCAAACCACTTGCTTCAAATGTTACAAGTTGCTTGCTTGCTACATATAACAGAGAGTCAGAGAGTACTGAGCTGCCAAGCACTTCGGCCCTGACCAAAAATGCATTATCAGCATTCATTTCTGAGTGCGGGTACTGCACTAATGCATTAAAAGACACATGGAGTGCTAAAGCACTTTGACAAATGCACTATCAGCATTCAGTTCTGAGTGCCAGTAATGCACGAATGCACTAAACCACATATGGAGCGCTAAAGCACTTTGGCAAATGCATTATCAGTATTCAGTTTGGTAATGAAGATCATGCCCCTTAAGCTCTTGCACCTGGGGGTGGCTATTCCCTGTGGCCCGACCTAACTAATTTGGTTTGATTCTTTCCACCTTCGTTTGTGCAGAGTCACTCTGAGTAAGTCACTTAACCAGATAGTGCTCCCAGGTCAACCCTGAAAAGGAGCGTTTATGTTCAGTGGGCTTACCCAGTTAACAAACAGATAAAAAAGTAATGTGGCTTAGTATACAGGCAACTGTTCCTTTCATGCTAAAAAATGCTGGGTGAAACTCATCAGAATTCCTCAGCTTTCCGTTTAGCGGCAACTCATATACCTTGGACCACACAAGAACATTCAGAGTCTTTTTGTGAAAATTTTGTGGATGTTTCACTTACCTTTGTACACTTTGTGACAGTTCTGCGTACCAAATAAGATAAATTTCTTTTTCTTTCCTTAAACTGACTTTAAGACCCAAGTGTTTAAACCATCTCAGTGTAATGTCAAGTGTTTTGATGATCTCATAGGATGAGATCCCTGATGCCCAGATGTCCGAGTCATCTGCATAGAAAAGCAGATTTATTTTTCAAGGCATTATGTGTCCTCAGTAAAACTGTTTAATAATTTCTTACATGAGAATCTTTCAATAGTTACACTACTGTATCCATACAATGAAATAAAATTAAAATAACCATCACATTTGCAAGCCTTAAATAATCTGTGCTTTTAACATTTTTTTCAAAATTATATAATGTGTTTTCTACTGCCGTTTTTCCGTATTCCAACAATATATGTAAAATGGGTTGCATATTATACTGCAGGTCCTTCGGTGTTTTATAATTATGTTTCTGACATAATATATTCTATTAGTAGGATTTTGCTTTTAAATAAAATGAATCATCTTACACTGCTTAAGGCACCTTCTTCTAGCTAAATCCAGCAGCCATATTATCATGTCTTGGGATTTTTCTCCCTCTCTGCTGTTAAGGTTTAAAGACTGACAACTGCAGATACAGTGGGAACCAAGCATCAAAAACAACCTATTTTCCTTTCACTTTTCTTCCTTTCTTTGTCCGTATCTGAATAAATCAAATCTTGCAGATGTTTTATAACTTGTTTTCTCTCTCTCTCTGTCTGTATCTCTCTCTCTCTCTCTCTCTCTCAATTTGCTAAAACAGAAAAACTTCTTTGTATAAAACAGACAACAAACAATGAATATAGCTTTTGGGTCTATATTAGAACATCGAAGTCTTGAAACTTTGAATGTTCTAATATCGACCCCTATTCAGCGAACCCTGAAAATAGCGAAGCTGCAGAACACCAAATTTTTTCCTAGGGAAAGAATTTGGTTGGCCGTTTCTGTCGCTTTGCTATTTTTAGCACTGTGGTGGAAAGTTACAGGTTGGGTTCACGTAAGTGTGTGATTGTGTGGACGTGAGGGTTAGGGTGTGGGTTAGGCGAGTTAGGGTTAGGATGTGGGTCAGGTAAGTGTGCGATTGTGACAAACATTAGGGTTAGGGCAGGGTAGGTGAGTTAGGGTTAGGGCGCGGGTGAGGTGAGTGTGAGATAGTGACGGACCTTAGGGTTAGGGTTTGGGTTAAGGTAAGTGGATAGATAATAGTGTATGTACAGTTTAGTGTAGGGTTAGATGTAGAATTTTAAGTGCATGTGTGTGGATTGCTGTTTTTTTGGTGTGCTTGTGTTGTGTGTATGTGTTTCAGAACAGCAAATTTTTTCCCTGGGAAAAAATTCTCTGTTCTGCATGTTCGATATTTTAAGCGTTGGCTGAATAGGGGTCGATATTAGAACATTCGAAGTTTTAAGAATTCGGTGTTCTAATGTAGACTCTAGCTTTTTTTGGCAGGTACATAATTAAACTAAAGCTCCCAGAAATAAATGAATGAAAATCAACTGCTGTCTTAAGAAGAGACTTACAGTGTCTTTCTGTGATGTAGTAGATAACCATGGGCCAGTGTTTCTAACCTAGTAACATAGCCACTGTTCTTTAATCACCTTAAATAAATGAAACAAAATATTGGAATTGCATGAGTAGGATCACATTCGAATTGAAGAGTGCAGACAGAGTTAACAGTCTTATTTTTATGTATGCTTTTGTGGAGTTTTCCTTTTCCAAACTCATCCCAAACATTATTCCACCACCGCTATTGCAAACTCCAACCTATATGCCTTTCAACTTAGTAGTGCCTGCTGCCTTCATTACCAGTCCGCGTCAGGTACAATGACCATCATAAATGTCAGTGTTGCTGGAGGATTTTCTCCCCAGGCCACTGCATGCAGTTTCTCATAGGCATATCCTGCATGGCTATTGAAGTGCTTTGCCATTCCAAGCCTTACAAGTTAAATTATTTCACATGCCTGTTTGGATTTACCATTGTGGATACCAACACTCATACCCTGCTTTCCTCATTGAAAGAAAGAGATGGCCTACGTGGCCCAGCTCCGCAACTTGTCATTTGATTCTAGCTGCTTGTTCAGCTGTGTCATTAATTAGTAGTGCAAACCCTGTCTGTGAACCTGTGGTGCACAGCCATAAGTTTGTGCTTAATATATCACTGACTTCTCCATTTAGTTCTCTGTGGATGTGTGCCAGAAAAGTGCTATAAATAAATGGAGATGTAAGAAGACTGTCCCTCTAAATATTCTGTCTAAAGGTTTAAATAAAAACCTTCTGAGTTTAAATAAAAACAACCTGAGTAATTCTGTAACTGTTAACAGCTAAATTTATACATGTAAATGGCACTGCCATTTCATTACATAGCTTGGTAACTTTTGGTATTCCAGTCATTTATGTGTTATTTAATCAATAACTGTTTCTGTGACCCAACTTCTTTTTTCCCAGAAGCTGGCTTATGTGGTTACTAAGTGTATAGGTCATGTGATTTTTTTCAGGAGACTCTTTTAGATTGTGGTGTCAGTATGCCAGTTAACTGACAGCTATTTCTGCAAATCCTGTTCTTACAGACACTTTTGCAGATGTATTTATTTATTTTTGCTAAAGCACTGTTCATTGAGGATGAAAAGATGTTTGCTTTCTTTAGAGAGCAAGTTCTCCCAAACCCTGTATCAGGGGCTGTTCCTCCCATACTATTTAATACAACTAAATCATAGACTGGCACTTCTCAGAGTAACAGAATAATTCACACTGCTGTCACAAGGTTGAATACACTGCTGTGTGACAAAATCTTGTGCATTTCATCATAACTATATGTGGATCAAACCAATGATTAGAAATGTGTTCTCAGCAGATGGAGTTAAACAAATAGTTGGGTTACAGTCACTAAGTGCTTCCAACATTCACATGATCTGTACTGCAGTAAATACCTTGCAAACCAGGTTGCAGAAAATGACTGTTCCCATAAACGTTTCTGATGGTATGATTATATGAAAATAGACACACAGTTTTTTAGATTACAACAGCTCAATCCCTAGGAGCAAGTCATCCTGCACCCACTGCAAGGGAGGCAAGCCACCCCCTCTGACTTATAGAAACTAAATTCACAGACACATATAGCTCACTGACGACAGTCCTGGGAAAACGACCCCCTTCGCACTATCACGAGTATGTGATTTTTGAGCTATTCTGCTGTAGGAAATAAATGTCTGAAGAAGGCTGGCATTTTTTAACTGAAAGCGCTTAATGGAATAAAGTTTTAAAAGGTGTGTTTTAAAATAGTGTTTCTTGTGAATTTTGCCTTCTGCATTATTACTATTTTCCCAGGAAAGAAATGTTCCAATTTGTTACTGTTAACATTTATTAAGTATGCATTGCTTTTCTGTAACATATTAAATTCCCCTACAATGAAACTTCTCAAGCTGTACATTGAATCAAAGATGTCAGAATTTAAGTGATGTTCTAGCACAAAAAACATTTTCCTTTAATGCCAGAGACATCTCGAGTAGAAATCTTGTGTCATTCATCACAGGCCTATTAATTCAGAAGAAGCTATCTGATGAGTAAAGCTATGGGGCTCATTGAGTAACAATGAAGTTTGTGATGGAAACATATGGCAGGGAGAAAGAAAACATCTGTGGAAACATCAGGTAAGGAAACAGTCAAGTGAGGGTCTTGGCTGTCAGATGGGAGTCAGAGATGAGATTATGAATTTGGATCATGTTTTACTAAGGACAGTGGTAGGGGATGGCAAATGAGAGATACTGCTGAGACCTTATTGTGTGGAACAGGAAATCACTAAAAGAATATGGCAAAAATTTCACGTGGAAATTTGAAAATGAGCAGATAGAGAGAGGAAACAGTTGTCAATAAGTGATTGCTACCAGTTACCAGTGTGGCAACCGTCAATGATGGTTTTGAAAGGCACTATCTGCTCTTTGTTTTTCATGACTAGAATTTCAAAAATATAGTGGCTGATAGGTGGGTATAATGGCAGACAAAAAATGTTGCCTGTGAAGTGCACATTAATGCTATTTTGTAGAGCACTTCTAATTTTTAAACCTCGCTGTCTTTTCTGTAAGATCTACAGGCCAAGGTAGCACAGATACTTAAGCAGAGTATGTCTTTTATTTGTTTGAATGCTGATAGAATCTTATAAATGGGCAACTAAATAAAATAAATTACTGGTAATCTATGCTCAGGCTTTGCCTACCCTATCATACTTTCCTCTTCCTACAACTATATCTCATCCGTTTACCTTTCAGCAAAATATTCAGAAAGAAGGAAAAGGAACAGCCACCAAACCCAGCAGAAGTCAGGATAAAAGTGCTGGTTCTTGTTCTTTTGTATAACAATGACTCCTAAAAGACCTCTAAATCTTAAAGGTACACAACATACTGGGACATGACTGAGGAAGAAAGTGGTAATGCCACAAAGAAACCTTTTTAAATAAATTATGGATAGACCTTAAGGTTCCTGTAGATGTGATTTGTCTTCATAAAAAGTATGGACGAGAGAGGGATTGGAAGTTACTGGCCTGACAGCTTCACCTCAGCTAAATAGAAAAATGTATCTGATTACTTATGATGTCAGTTCATATGTAAAAGGACCATCTGTGGTTTCACAGTATGGCACAAAGGAAGGAAACCCTGACTGTAACCCAGATAACCTGTGTTCAGTCTGTGGCATAATTGCTAGTGGTAGTAGGGTGGGAGGATGGGAGTGAGCAGCTGTTGTGGGCTTTTCCATATGGGTGGGGGAGAGAGGTGGTTCTTGCTTGCTGCTTGAATGACAGCTAAGGGGAGCACAAGGTGTTACACTTATGTAAATCAAGCCTGCAGGGCATGCACTGCCTAAGAGTTAGGGAGTAGCATGCCTGTGAAGACATAAATGCTCCCTATGGTCAGCAACATTAGCTGAGCTGTAGGAGGGAGGAGTAGGAATCCACTGGGTCTGGCAGTCTGGCCTTCTCCCTATTACCAATCTTTCAAGGAACAAATGGGCTGATTGGGCTGTCCAGTTCAGAAATAAGTGGCCTGTAGAGCTCTCATCTGGGCTGGAGAGTGCCTAGCCCTCTTCTCTCAGAGAGGAACAAATACGCCAGTTGGGCAAAGGAGAGTAAACTATTGAATGAGACCCAGAAGGACCACCTGTGATGAGTCTAATCTTGTGTTCTCCTTAATGAGAGGCCTCTCAGCAGCTAGTCTTTCCTTTTTTCTTGATTTATCACACTGAGGGCACTGTTAAATCACAAAGTACTTTCCAGTGTGGTTAGCATTGGTGTAAGGGAGCATATCAGCCATGTAACCACCACGTGATTGCATTCCTGATCCTCCACTGAGCATGAAAGATACCCATGAAATTAAGGAAACAATAATATAAAAATATAAAACTTATAATACTCATACAATCAAAGAAGCAAATACATCAAATATAAACTTATAAGACCTACAGATGACTTCCACAACAAAGGCAACTGGTAAATCTGCCCAGCAGCATAGGATGGAGGAACGAAAAAGGGTCCCCACTATAGGTACCTACTGATGGTCAGCTGATATGGCGTATACTTACATGCCTGTTATATGTGACTTCAAAAGACCCTCTGTGATTTCAAAAGACCGTCTGTGGTCATTCCAAGCATTTTGCACACCTACGCTAACAGAAAACAGAGCCGCCATCTGAAGCACAGAGTAAGTCATCCCTAAAGGACAAAGAGGTCTGTGAAATTTTAGGGGGTTGTTAACTGAGCAGGAAAGCTGAGTTAGTTTTGTTCACCATTTTCACTATAACGTTTACAGCCTTTGTGGCACGCATTTAGCATGTTATTAGCTTTTATAGAGCACACAGGCTGTGTTTATAAAATAAAATAATTAGCATTACTTCAAGTATTTTTATATATCATTCAATCTCAGCTAGTTCTTCAAACTGCACAATCAACCATACTTAGTCCGTTCTTTTAAGCAAAATAAATCAAACTTTCAACATTGCACTTCAGTTTCTTTATGATTATCTGAATTGTTCAACAGAAAGCAAATTTGCCAGGGGGTTGTAAGTCTGAGTCCAAGGAGTTTCAGCTGCCTTTTCTCTCAAGCTATGTCTCTTTGTTACTCATGTTCCCAACTTGTGTCTGTCTCCAGCTCAGGCTAGGGTCTCCATGTCTTTGACTGTCTGCCCTTTCCAAGAGAGACCAACTTCTCTATGTCTCTCACTCTCTTTCTAGTTCCAGATCTCCCTTTTCACTCTACAGAGGGGTGTGGCTTCCTCCAGTCAGAGCATTTGTTTGGGAGGTTCCTTCCATAATCTCTCAATACTACATCTCCGCACATGCCACAGTAGTCGTTACATGAATATTATCAAAGGTCAATACCTGAGTGCCAGGTTGACCTCTTATGGTTAGACAAGATCTCTTTTATGATCACAATATTCCAAGATATATGAGGGAAGGGAGAAGGTCAGGCAGTTCCCCTAACTTTGGATTGCAGCTGGCATGACCTTTGAATGGTTACAAATTTTCCATCCCAGACTGCTGTATCAGAAAGAGAGAAACAATCGTGTCACTCTATGGCTATCAAGGCATCAAAGGAAAAGGGGGAGCTCCTCCAAAATTAACTCCCAGCTAGACCTGTCCAGGGTCCCAACCTTTAAACACCTGGATGCATTTGATCAAGTTGTGTTTCAGCAATCATCTTTTGATCACTTTTCCTTTGTTGAAGTTTGTCAAAAAGTAATGGGCTTGCATTATTGTCAACAGTCTTGCTGTTTGTGCAAGATCACTTACTTTGCTCGTCAGCTTTTTCCACTTCTCCAGTGTTGTGCAACCACAAAGTTAATATATTTAAGTAAATGGTGTGTGGCAAAGTCTCCCACATGGGGATACAGGGGGGCTTGTCCCACTGCAAAAATGTTTCAGGTGTTTTTTTCAGGTTTTTTTTTTGGAAGATTTTAAATCAATGAAATCTTTTGATATGCTAACACTCATTGTCCATTATTTGTAGTTAACTTAAGCAAAGTGAGAATGAATAGTTTTTGTTTTATTGTCAGTTCACTACTTAGTGATAACACTTTTGAGTGTCAATCACTAATGCACTTAACTATAGTTATGGAACCTAACCCAGGATATGAATACCTGAGGCCATGTAGTGATATCTCTTCATTACAGGACACATGAAGAAAAGCAATATCTCATAGGCATTTCTGATGATAGATTAGAACTGTCCATGGCTGGCAAGGAATTTATCATCGTAAAGGACTTAACTGAGATCCTAGTGGGAAGATACCATTTTTGAGAATGCAGTCACATCTTCAACTAGCAATATGGAAGTAGCTGACAAAGACAAGACAGGAAGAAGAAAAGGCAACTACAGATATTTTACAACAGCAGCAACTTCCCTCCCTGCCTAAACATTCATAAGTCTCAAGATGGTATTTCCAAATAGAACCTTCCCCTGAAAGTGGGAATGCAAAGAACCCTGTCAGGATTCTTCATCCAATAAAAAGAGCCACGGTCAAGTCAAACTGTCACTAGAGCTATCCTAGCCACAGCACCCAGTGTTCATTAGATGGTGAGTGAAAAGCCACCACTGAAGCTAAAAATGAGATCCCTGCAAAATATCCCAAGACACTGTACAAGGTCCAGCTCACTAGGCTGAACTAAAACTGAGACAAATGCAGCATGAAGATTAAAAGAAAAAAAAAAACAAAGGATAATGCATCCTAACAAGCCAGTACACGGAACATCTGTATTCAGAAAAATGTGTGCAGCTAACAGGAGAGCCTAGGCTATATATTGTGTAGCATGAGTAAGACCTGACTCAGTCTCAGATGGCTTTAGCACAAAGCAAAACCCATTCATGAGATCAGAGCAGTGAGCTGCCATTTTGAGGGGCAGAATGCTTGGAGTATGGTCTTCTTCAAATTTGAGGCAGAGGATCCCTAATGACAAACCTCAGTGGAGAGAAGAACGTGGACTCATCCTCATTTTCATCAAGAAGAGAAAGAGCTCCTTTAGACCGAAAAAACAAAGTAAGGTAACATCTGCAATGTTACAGACTCCTCAGAGGTGACCTCTGTCTGGCATACAATGCAATCTCAGACCCCGCCTTGATGGGACTGCTGCATATCTGCAAGTGAAGCACTACTCGAATAGCCCTCATGCGCTATCTCATCCTGTGACATCAATAGGACTTGTTGGGGGGACAGATTTGTGTCCCAGAGACCCCCCTTTTGTGGAATAGACTCCCGCTCCATGTCAAGCAGATTACCTCATTAATGATTTTAAGTGCAACCTGGATAATTGGATGGGGA
The DNA here is from genome assembly GCF_019279795.1 of Protopterus annectens. Taxonomy (NCBI): domain Eukaryota; kingdom Metazoa; phylum Chordata; order Ceratodontiformes; family Protopteridae; genus Protopterus; species Protopterus annectens. The sequence continues at coordinate 1,421,753,524 of NC_056743.1, forward strand.
ACAGAAAATACACCCCTGGGATTCCCCCTGTTTCCCTGCTGGACAGTGGCATAGGGTGTTGACTTGTTGGAACAAGGGCTAAATTCTTGGCTAGGCTTGTAAGGGCCTCAGGACCAATAGCTTAGTAACTTCCTATAATCTTATGATTCTATGAACGTCTCCCCAGACTTGGGCTAATCATTTGTCATTGCATAAAGATGTCCATTTTTGTTAGTTTGAACAATTACTGTGCCACAGTGTGGTGCTTCTGTCAGTACTTCCTAAAATCTTAGAAAAAATTGTGCAATCTTAATTTACTCAACATATCATCCCCACTGACACAATCTGCAGCACACATTTTGGCTTTAGGCCAAAACATAATATAGGTGCCAATTATATCTGCCACCAATTTGCTCTGAGCTGGTCAGCAGATGTACTTTTTGAGCATGTTAAAAGCATTTGACACAGTTTGTCATGCTAAGCTAGGAAAGATCCTGGAAGGGCAAGGTTTCACTTCTTATTCTGTCAAATTGTTCTCTAGCTACCTGTGACAAAGAGGGCAAGCATGTAAATGGAAAAAATCTATCCGTTGGTTCTGCCCAGTCAACCTAGGAGTTCCTAAGGGCACTGTATTAGGCCCCACTTCTATCTACAGTTTTTTTGTGAACAACATGCTTAATCACTTGAAGATTCCCTGCTTATTCAAGATGTGGATGACCCCGCTAGAGTATTAACTGATCCCACTCTTGACTCAGTTAATGCAAGGTTGTAATTCAGCTTTCACTCCTTGCGGCAGTAGCTTAGTACAATGGGTTGCACTTGAATGCCTCTCCAACTAAGTTAATACGATTCACTACCAACAACTTCCAGCCTTTTGCATCTGATTCATCCCCTATTGCCTATACTGATGATATACACTGTCAGTCAAACTAAAATCTTCATGCAACCTCCCATGACCTCTTGTCCATTAAGGAAATTAGTTCTTCAATATATCCTTGATAGCTACAATTCAACTTCTTCTTCTTCTTCTTCTTTTGGGTGCTCCCGTTAGGGGTCGCCACAGCGGATCATCTGTTTCCATTTCTTCCTGTCCTCTGCATCTTGCTCTGTCACACCGATCATTTGCATGTCCTCTCTCACCATATCCATAAACCTTATCTTAGGTCTTCCTCTTTTCCTGTTACCTGGTAGCTTCATCCTTAGCATCTTTTTCCCAATATACTCTGCATCCCTCCTCAGCACATGTCCAAACCATCGTAATCTTGCCTCTCTGGCTTTGTCTCCAAACCTTCCAACCTGGGCTGACCCTCTAATATACCGATTCCTAATCCTATCTATCCTAGTCACACCGATTGCAAATCTTAACATCTTTACTCTGCCACGTCCAGCTCTGACTCCTGCCTTTTTGTCAATGCCACTGTCTCCAACCCATATAACATAGCTGGTCTCACTACCCTCTTCTAGACCTTCCCTTTCACTCTTACTGGTACCCGTCTGTCACAAATCACTCCTGACACTCTTCTCCACCCACTCCATCCTGCCTGTACTCTCTTCTTCACCTCTCTTCCACACTCAACATTACTCTGAACTGTTGATCCCAAGTATTTAAACTCATCCACCTTCGCCACCTCTACTCCCTGCATCCTCACCATTCCTCTATCCTCCCTCTCATTCACACACATATATTCTGTCTTAGTCCTGCTGACCTTCATTCCTCTTCTGTCTAGAGCATATATCCACCTCTCCAGGGTCTCCTCCACCTGTTCCCTACAGATCACAATGTCATCTGCAAACATCATAGTCTACGGGGACTCCTGTCTGATCTCGTCTGTCAACCTGTCCATCACCATTGCAAATAAGAAAGGGCTCAGAGACGATCCTTGATGTAATCCCACCTTTACCTTAAACATATCTGTCATTCCCACCGCAGACCTCACCGCTGTCACACTACCCTCGTACATATCCTGTACCACTCTTACATACTTTTCTGACACTCCCGACTTCCTCATACAATACCACAACTCCTCTCTAGGCACCCTGACATATGCTTTCTCTAAGTCCACAAAGACACAATGCAACTCCTTTTGACCTTCTCTGTACTTCTCCATCAACACTCTCAGAGCAAACATTGCATCTGTAGTGCTCTATCCTGGCATGAAAACATACTGCTGATCACTAATCATCACCTCCCTTCTTAACCTAGCTTCCACTACTCTTTCCCATAACTTCATGCTGTGACTGATCAATTTAATCCCTCTATAGGTACTACAGCTCTGCACATCACCCTTATTTTTAAAAGTCGGTACCAAAACACCTTTTCTCCTTTCCTCGGGCATCCTCTGACTTTCCAAGATTTCATTAAACAATCTAGTTAAAAACTCCACTGCCATTTCACCTAAACACCTCCATGCATTCACAGGTATGTCATCTGGGCCAACAGCCTTTCCATTCTTCATCCTCTTCATAGCTATCCTTACTTCCTCCTTGCTAATCCACTGCACTTCATAATTCACTATCCACACATCATCCAACCTTCTCTCTCTCTTTCTCTTCATTCATCAGCCCCTCAAAGTACTCTTTCCATCTGCTCAACACACTCTCCTCACTTGTGAGTATGTTTCCCTTATTATCCTTTATCACCTTTACCTGCTGCACATCTTTCCTAGCTCGGTCCCTCTGTCTAGCCAATTGGTACAGGTCCTTTTCTCTCTCCTTAGTGTCCAACCTTTCATACAACTCTTCATACGCCTTATCCTTAGCCTTTGCCACCTCTCTTTTTGCAATGCACCTCATCTTCTTATACTCCTGTCTACTTTCTTCATCTCTCTGACAATCACATTTCTTCTTCGCCAACCTCTTTCTCTGTATACTCTCCTGTACTTCCTCATTCCACCACCAGGTCTCCTTGTCCTCCTTCCTCTTTCCAGATGTCACACCAAGCACCTTTCTAGCCATCTCCATTACTAGCTCTGCTGTAGTTACCCAGCTATTTGGCAAATCTTCACTAACACCCAGTGCCTGTCTTAACTCTTCCCTGAACTCCACCTCACAATTATCCTTTTTCAGTTTCCACCATTTGATCTTTGGTGCTGTCCTCACACTCCTCTGCTTGATCACCAATGTCATCCTACAAACCACCATCCTATGCTGCCTAACTACACTTTCCCCTGCCACCACTTTACAGTCTCCAATCTACTTTAGACTGGCCCTTCTACATAAGGTATAATCCACCTGAGTGCATCTCCCTCCACTCTTGTATGTCACCCTATGCTCCTCCCTCTTGTTAAAATACGTGTTCACCACAGCCATGTCCATCCTTTTCACAAAATCCACTACCATCTGACCTTCTGCATTCCTTTGCTTAACACCATACCTACCCATCACTTCCTCATCCCCTCTGTTCCCTTCACCAACATGCCCATTGAAATCTGCTCCAATCACCGCTCTCTCACCCTTGGGTACAGTCATCACCACTTCATCCAACTCACTCCAAAAATTTTCTTTCTCATCCATCACACACCCAACTTGTGGAGCATATGCACTAACAACATTCATCATTACACCATCAATTTCCAGCTTCATAAACATCACTCTATCCAACACTCTTTTCACCTCCAAAACACTCTTAGCATACTGTTCCTTCAGGATAACCCCTACGCCATTTCTCCTCCCATCCACACCATGATAAAAAATGTGAACCCGCCTCCGATACACCTAGACTTGCTCCCCTTCAATCTGGTCTCTTGCACACACAATATGCCAACCTTCCTTCTGTCCATCATATCAGCTAGCTCTCTCTCTCTATACCAGTCATACTGCCAACATTCAAAGTTCTGAACCTCACTACCACAGTCCTAGCCTTTACCTGCCTTCGGGAATGCCTTCCCCCTCTTCTCCTCCTTCAGCCAACAGTAGCTCTGCCCCAATTTCCACAGCACCCTTGTTGGTGGTGGTGGGTGGCGGTCTAACCCGGCCCGGGCCTCGACCCGATCTGGTATGTGTTTCTGTGTTGTTGTCATGTATGTTTTAAAAATTTTACCAGATGCCCTTTTCCTGCTGCAGCCCTCCCCATTTATCGGGCTTGGGTAATACCAAGTATCTATTAAACCTTTGTTAATCTCTGAAAAAATCTCCACTGTTTACAATCTGACCCATCAAATAACTCCCATTAATCTAATATATGTTAAAATGTATTTTATTTCATTTTACTTATTCTTGGGGAATATTAAGCATGAACTTAGGCCATTATTTTATAAGCTGCTTTGTATTCCATAAATAAAACTCAAAAACTACATTTGGTGATGCTCATTACTGTATTGCTGTTGACAGACTCTGACATAATGCCCCCTATCAGTTCAGGTAGATCCCTGAAAAAAATGAATTCTGAACTTAAAAAATCAGGTTTGACTACATCATGTAATCTTAAAGAAATATATTCAAAAAATATAGAACAGTGAGCATTGATACATTTTAGACCTCCTAACATACAGATAACCTTCACAAACAAAAATAAAGACATAAAAACAAGTTACCTATTTTAAAGACCTGTGCATCATTCCTGGTGAACATTTCCATTTTAATGTTATAGTTTATTGTTAGAAAGGTTTATGTTAAAATCCATAGCATATTTAAAACTATAGCTACAAGATGTAATGTACTGATTCGTCCATCACTTGAATGGGTACAGAGGGGTTTCACCTGAAAAATATGTATCATTGAACATTTGCATCTATACTGAACACTGAAAGGCAAAACCACTAAATATCGAAGACACGGAACAGCAATTTTTTTCCAAGGGAAAAAAATCTCTGCTCTGCAAAAAAAAAAAAAAAATCCAAACACAAAATAAAGTGGGAGGTTTTGCCTGTGCCCCTCCCGACTTAAATGTACCAACTCTGAGATCACACCACAGTGGAGCAAATGGCAAATCCCAAAAACGGCTCACCCACGGAAATGGAAATTCTGAAGGGGACCCACATATATATATATATATATATATATATATATATATGTCTGTGTGTGTGTGTGTGTGTGTGTGTGTGTGTGTGTGTGTGTGTGTGTGTGCGTGTGTGTGTGTATATTTATATATATATAACTATAGATAGATAGATACATATAGATATATATTATTGTATCACAAAATAATGAAGCCTCAAAATAACGAATGAAAAAAGATCAATCATTTTAGAGCAAATTCAAAATGATCAAAACCAACAACTCAAGTCTAAAGTTTTTGCAGGGAGGGGGCAGGCCTCCCCCAATTCTGCACACCCCCTGCTAATTGATTGTATATACCAACCCCGGGATCACATAACAGTGGGGTAAGGGCAATTCTCTAACCCCACATTGCCGCTCTCATACAAAAGACTGTTGGCTGAAATACCTTTAAAGAGAATGTTCACTTATATGAGCATTAGCTTTTATTTACAGCAGTAAAAAGCATTCTCTCATATGAGCGTTCACTTTTTTTCGACTGCAACCATATATATATATATATATATATATATATATATATATATATATACAGATAGATAACATATATACAATATATATATATATATATATATATATATATATATATATATATATTTAATATTTAATCTATGTGTCTATTTATATGTGTGTGTGTGTGTGTGTGTGTGTGTGTGTGTGTGTGTGTGTGTGTGTGTATGGGTGCAATACATTTAGTCAGATGTCATTGGTTGAAGGATTTTCTGGTACCAGAACTGGTCATATGTTTGCAGGTATATATATATATATATATATATATATATATATATATATATATATATATATATATATATATATATATATATTTATATATGTGTGTGTGTGTGTGTGCATGCATGTAAGTGCATAAATGTCTGCAGGTTAGAGTTATAGTAGGGCCTGGGATATTGCTATTTATGTTTAGTACCCTAATGTGTAGGGGTAGGGGAAGGGATGGGATAGGGTTATGGTTAGCACACATCAGTAAGGTGGTGCTGAGGGGCAAAAATATATCACAAAATTCTTAGACTAGCTAACCACTTGCTGTAAATATGTCAACAGCATATAAAACAAAAAGCCTTCTCTGTTTTTTTTCTAATATCAGATGTAATTCAGTCATTGTTTTTGTGTTTCTTGTTGCATCCATTTTCTTTTGCAAATGCATTCAGTTCTCTCCACTTTCTTTACTGCATTCACATTCTTTGCTAATTTTGCAAATGAATGCTTCTGTACTACTAAGGAAGCATGATTCATTGTAAAATACTTTCAAAGGAACTACATACAGATGCTGTATATATTACAGTTATGTAACAATCTACAACTTTTATAAATGGCTTTTCTGTCTGGGTTGTAGCCATAAATGGTCCCCAGATTGATGCATCTCCTTGGTTATCAAAATAAAATAAATGAAATGAAAGTAAATAAGAGGCAAGGATACCAAAGACTTCACATTCTGCAACCAGCAGATGGAACTGAACAAAAGAGAGAGCATACCCCCCAAAACTGATAACTAAGGTGGCCAGCACACACCCATTCCATGACATACAAGCGACGGAGCCAAATGCCCACTGGATAGAAGATAACATGAATCAAATGCATATTTGTAAGAGTGAGGGCATCCATGAGGCTTCTACTGAGCCCAGTGCTGGCATTGATTCCGGTCCATGAGAGGCAGCATCCCACATGCTTTTGGCCAAACTTCTTCAGGCATCAAATTACCATGAATATTCAACACCAAATCAAGCTTAACTAGAGACCAAGAATATGCATGAGACCCTGTAAAGGCCTACTATGCCTTTGTCAGCACACAGACATCAGTTTAAGGGAATGTAGATTCCCTTGAACCTGAATTTGGTCATGAAGAGCTACTCTTGGGGGCACAAAGATCTACTCCATGTGAAATAAAGAACCCACCATAGCCATATGGGTAGGAATTTGGCACTACTCACCAAGTCTCATTCTGATGAAAGGGCACAATGAGAAACCTCACTAGTTACATCAGTGACACTAGAAGAAACTAGGCAACATGTCTCTTCTTCAGTAAGGAGGATATCACAACTAACAAGTGGTTTATTTATTGATATGTTTTTAGAATGACTAAAAGGAATGGTTGAAGCTATACAAATTTTAACCACATCCTAGGCCAAAGGGCCAGTAGTAAGCATTACATTAGTACAATGGAAATATATTACAAAGTAAAACTTTAAGCAAGCATAAAATGGTACAGTATGATGTAACCAAGCAAGTTGTTAGAAGCTATAGCCACTTCAGTCATTTTATGAACAAAGGATGGGTTTACAGGCTGCAGCATGCTTTGTGTACTATAAGCAAGATGTTATTCCTCTTCATCTCCTACCCAGCCTTATAGGTAAGCCCACCAGCTAATACTTTCATTAGGCATCCTTTATTGCCAAGGGAGTAAGAGTCAGCAAAGGCCCAGGAGTAAGCAACAGCTCCTGAAGTGAATCTAATCTAATCATGGAGTTAATCAGTCAGGACACAGGGAACCTTCAAACATTGTAACCATCTCAGTTTGGAGTCATCAAGGGCAGATCGTGTTTACTCATCCTGGTGGATTTTTATAAAAAAAAAAAATCACCAAAGCAATAGATAACGACAAAATGTTACACAATGCATTCTTTAACCTGACCAAAGCTTTTGACGCAATTCCCCACTCGAGTATAATAGAAAAGCTAAATAAACTGGGAATAAACCCCTATGTCACCTGCTAGATTGCCAGCTGGCTCACAGATAGGATGTAGATAATCAAAATAGGGAAAGATGCCTCCACAAAGAGACCTGTCACCAGTGGAGTCTTCCAGGGTTGTGTGCTAGGACCTCTTCTGTTTGGCATCTACTTTCCTGAAGTACAAACAATACTAAAGGGCTCTGGCTGACTATGTTTTCAGATGACTGCAAGCTAGGAGCAGTCATTGAATCCTCAAGTGATTTAGTCATCCTGCAGGAAGGTTTGTCTCAAATAAATAAATGGTGCCAAAATCATGGACTGAAACTAAATGCCAAACAATGCATTATTGTATCCTTTGGGAAGTCATCTACCACAGGGAACTACCACATTGACAATACACCCATAAGAGTTGACCCAGTTCTTTGGTATTTGGGAACGACAGTAACCCAACCTTTGACCAGCATGTGTCTATTGTAAGAAAGTCCTTTTATATACTGCACAGCTTATAAACAAAGGGATTCTGTAGGGATGTCATTTTACCCCTTAGTAGAGGGAGGCAATTGAAAACTTTAAGTACTTAATAAGAAATCCTAGACTCTATGTGGTAAAACAAAAAGGTATGTAAATACAAGAGAACATAATCTGAAGATACAACGAAGAGAGCTCAGGGGAGAAACAGTGAAGTATTATTTGGTAGAAGGGTGGTGGAGCATGGGAACAGCCTTCATAAAAAAATAGTAGGGTCAAGATAGTAAATGAAATAAAGAATGCATGCAACAGATGTAAATAAAATTCTGATTATAAAAGGGAAAAAACAAAAAAGCTGTTGGTTGACCCGAATATGCAGTTAATTCAGGAGAGAAACTGGACAGACTGGGCAAACCAAGCAGACTCTGTCTTCCACCAAAGCCTGAACTTCTTTGAGGCAAGTTAGAAGCACTTGTGTGTCTAATCAAGAGGGACAGCTTTAAGTATTATGTTCATGCAAACCTCATGACAGATCTCCAGGTACACAATGTCTCCCAGCATGTATCAATGCAAAGGACAGAGAAGATAACTTGTGGTCTGCAGATGAGGCACAGTTTCCTCTGTCCACCAACTTTCTGCATTCACAGCAGCACTGGCCATAAATGGGTAGTGCACTGGGCTAGATTAACAAGAGGGCTGATGGAGCTGCAGCTTCCAAGCCTACATATCTGATACAAACCCTGCTACATCTACTGTGACTGAAATCATGTGCAATTTCCACACCAAATAAATAGGCCCCTTTTTAATTTTTGCCCCGGGTCCATGAGGCTCATAATCTAGCAGTAGTTGTGCAGAACTATTTTTAATTTCCAAACCTGAAGGCTGCATGCTGGATACAGAGGATTCACTAGCCAGCTGACCTTGGACATTTTGTAGCTCCAGATGCAAATGCTGTTCAATGAAACAGCTATAAGTAAGTCTGCCAGCTTCCTGAAAGCATTTAGTAAACACAGTACCACTTCTGTCTCATAACAGCTGTGTATTTTTTTTCCTTGAATTGGCTGAAACATTCAAATCCTATTTTTTTTCATCCCCAATACACTATATGCCAGTGTACTTTCAACAATCTCTGGACCACTGCCTTCTGTCTTCTCAGTTGCTTCTTCACAGGAAGGCATAGATGGCATTTCATAACCTTTGGAAAGATCAGCATTGCCTGAACAAAAATACACTACTTAAAACAGCAGTAGACTGCCAGTGACATAACCAGCTGTGTCAGGTTGTTATGGTAACTAAAGTTCTGGAACTGATGCAAAAGTTTTTTTCAGAGAAACAAAGAAGATGTAATTACTAGTTATAATAAACGGTTATGCAATTTCCACCTGAGACAGAAATAACTGGAGAATATGATGCCATCTGTTGAACTAAAAGGCCAGCTCAGTTCCTGTGTCTTGATATAGCACACTGCCTAAAAACAATGTACATGAAGGGCACCTGTCAGGAATAGCCTCGGACTGTATTTGTGATCTCATTTGTGCAATGTTGCTTATTAAGAACTACCCTGGCATGTGGCACAGACACACAGGGTTTCTAATGGCACACTGGCATTGATCTTGTGTCATAAGGAGTTGGCACACGAATGCATTCTGACAATGGCAGTGAAGTAGGGGGCTGTTTTCAGTAGCAGTACATTGCCCTAATCCAAACTGGATTTCCTTCTGCTAACCTCTTATGCTTTGAAGACAAACCTAGGTGCTCTTTTAAAACATTGACAGCAGTGGCTTATGAAGGTGAAATGAATAAACTTCTGCATGGGTGCTTTTGAAAAGAAATGGTTCCTTATGCAAATTTATATCCATCTTATATTCATTCTGGTTTTCTTTCTGGATATGAAGAATAAAACTGCTTTTTCATAAATGCTAAATATTTATTTTGTTTTTCCATTCCTTCAGTCCTAGTACTGCCCCTTTCCCAAGTCAGAATATCCTGTAGCTCGTGCATTCATTCAGTTTTTATTATACGTTTATCTAATTCAGGGATGTAGAAACTAGAGACTATCTTTGGCAAGCAACAGGAGTAAGACAGTCCTGGTTAAGACATGTCTTTACTGTAGGGCACACACACACACACACACACACACACACACACACACACACACACACACACACACACACACACACACACACACACACACACACACACACACACACACACACACACACCTACATGAAGTCTGGAGCCTTACCAGCCCATCTCTTGCATGCTTTTTAGATGTGGGAGGAAATCAGAGACACAGTGAAAACACAGGATGCTTTTAAAATAAATCTTTGCTCCATGGAAAAAAAACTTTGCTGCTCCTGAGATAGTCTTTGTTACTCCTACTGCTAGAACCTCCCTGAAAAAAAGTACCTGAGATGATAAATGTGCTTTGTTATTAAAATAAATGGATAACAGAGATTTGTAACTTCTGTTCACGTTAAAGTGCTGTTGCTGATTATGAATGCACTACTAGCTGAATATTTTGGTAACTACAGGCACAAATGGGATAGCAGAGTTTTCAGGGTTCCACTTGCACAGAAAGCCCTGCTGGTAGCCTGCAGTGACAGAACCTTGTTAATATCAGTGTAAGACCTCTGATCAACAGAGTAATACTGTTCTAAATTGTGTTCTGAAAGTTACCATCTGAGAACTTACAGGCAATGAAGGCATAAAGGCAGATTTGGGGGAGGTGGACAGCGAGAGAAGAGTCAAAATGCATGTGTGTGTGTGTGTGTGTGTGTGTGTGTGTGTGTGTGTGTGTGTGTGTGTGTGTGTGTGTGTGTATGTGTGCGCGCTTGTTTGCATGTGTCTGTGTGGTGTTTATGTAAAGCAAACATTTCCCAGAGAGACACCCTGACTCTCCTTTCTGTGTCTCTATGGCATTTACCTCATTCTTTGAGCTTTAAAGCCAACAGCTAAGTATTAAGTCATCAGCAGCAGGCCTAAATCCCTGAAGACCTGTAATTCTGTCAGGAAAAGGAAATATGTTTTTAAAATACAGCTGCTAACTTCGCTGACAAATAATATTATTCCCTTGTTCTAAAACAACTGCCGCATGCCCACAGCACATTACAGAATGCTAGACACCTCAGGAATAATTATTGAAAATCTGAGTCATATGATTCAGTACACATTTTATAAGGTTATCTTACAACTACAATTTACTGTTTCTATATTTTTTTTTTGAGTAGTAGGATCTGCTTAGCTATAAGATTTTTGATGCATGGTTTCTTTGTCTGCTTGAGATGGTTCCCCAGTCACGATGTTACGTTTCTGTTTTACACCTCAGTGTTGATGCTCTGTGTGGTAACACTTATGATGCAGTTTGCCAAGTAATGCAGAAGTCTAATTACTGAGGGGGATGTAGGTAACAACTGGTCATATTTCCATCTAACTGTCCTTGGTGTGAAAACAGAAAAAGACAGCATGAGTGACAATATGTATTTAATGCTCTACAATTTCTGCTCTCTTCACTGATAAAATTTCCCTCTATAACTATATATGCCATGTCCATCCTTTTGGCTGGATCACATTTAAATCACCTATAACACCTGTATCATGTCTGTTATATGTTATTATACTGCATACTTTAGCTATACCTTTTAATTTTACATTACTGTTGTTATTTATGTAACCTGTGCTGAGTCTGCAAATAGTCAAATCTGATCAGTGCTGTACCCGGGTAAACAAAAATTAAATAAATAAATAAATAAATAGTAAATAAATAAATATTATATAAGAATGAAAATCAGTTGGAAGTGTTTTTTTTTTCAAATTATATCTGCTTGATAGTAGGAAGTGCAGTAATTAGTATCCCAAAAAAATTCCCTACACTCTCTTACAAAATATGAAAAGAATTAGATGCATATGAAAGAAAATCAAAACAGGGAAACCTGGGAATACATTACAGGATATTTGCATATCTTTCTTTTAGTGGCTCTCCGATTTATTTAAAGCAGACTTTTGTAATGTCATCAACTAAAAGAAAATTTACTTATGATACTGACCACAGACTCCTAATTGTTATATACATCACCAAAAATTGTTTCCATGAGGGCATAGACTGGAGAGTGGGACACACTTATCTCCCTGCTTTATAAAACCTGCTCTGAGAGCACATTTACAGCATCTGAGATGAAAGTTTTAGGGACTGCTCATGTTTGATTTTCTATTTAGATATGGTACTCTTTGCTTAGTAGCAGCCTGGTTTCTAGTCAGGCTACAGCACACTGACAGTCAGTGTAAGTCTTACTGGTATAATTTATAGGTATATAGTCTGAAACTCATCACTGGGGCACTTTTTATGAAGCTCTCCAAGGTATTTGATTTGTCTGAGCACCTCTGACTCCTCTGACAGCTTGAGAGTTAGGCTTTGGTACAGGAGACACTGTTGCAGTGACAGAAATTAGTTTTCAGACAGATGGGGTTTGAATCCCACCACTGCCAACTAATATAATGCTGGATATATGAGGGACAGGGGTAAATGAACACAGTGTGAGCTTGTAGGAATCCTTCTCAATAAATTCCAGTTAAAAGTCAAATAAAATTACTTGAGTTGAAAACAACTTGCTGAAAATTGTGAATTATCCTTTTATTAACACCACAAAGGATTTTGTCCCGCCAAAACCAGAACTTCATCAGATAAAACATTATGAAAAATAAAATCATTTTTAAAAGAATACTCAACCAATCATATTTCATAAAACAACACACCTTCGCCTTATAACCAATAAGGTTGATATTATAATTAAATGACATAGGCTTGAGGCAAAATACACCCCTTCCTATAGACATCTATGAATATTTAGCATTAAACCAATAAAATCACAGAACAGAACAGCACAGCCAATCATCTCCATACTAGTGAATTATAATAACAGACACACCTCTTCTGTACATCTCTGTAACACACTTTGTTTCTTTATATAAATTTTCATTTTTATCAACAATAAATATAAACAAAAATAAAAATGAAAAAATGCCTTCATATTAAAACTATAAACTTCATTTATCTTATATTTAAATTGTTCTTAAAACACTTTTAAACTGGAACACAATTGAATGACACATATAAGGGGCATTTATGCCCCATCCTATACGTTTCAATGAGTCTTGCCATTAACCCAATGAAATCATGTATTAGAACACAATAACCAATCATTTTATATATTCAAACATCAACCATGCCTTTAATGGACACTTCAATAATTGGTTAACATTAAACCAATAAAATCATATACTGGCATGCGATTATCATTTTGACTACATTTAGCAAAAATCCAAAGCATTGCGTACTAAAACACTATATCGAATCCATCATATACTTTGAAAATACAAAATAAGGGCAGCCTTATCTCCTACTATTAATACCAATACATGGTTGAAGCAAACCCAATAGATTGGCATATAAAAATTTTAATAACCACTAATGTTCATATTTTGATCATGTCCAGTAACATTTGTATTATAACTAAATCATAAATTCCAATAACACGAACAAGCATCCAAAGCATACCAAATTATATTCTTTTATTTAATGGTTGCAATGAAATCACCAATAACTTTCAAGGTATATATCTTTCCTATACTTTAACAGGCCCGTACTAAAAACAGCTGTACCTCCTGCTATTCGTGTCAATGTCAATGGATAATTAAACCAAACCCAATAAGATGGCATATTAAAATTTTACAACAAATAGCCTTCAAAACATTTAACTACATGTTTAAATTGTAGGAGCTAAGATAACCGTGCCCTAGCTAAACCTCTCCGTTAGTGGTTAGGGGATTGGTGGACATCTTTATGCAATTTCGGAAGACCGAATATAGTAGGTGTAATAGGGAAATCAACATTTAAAAAATTATATTGATGGATATCAATTGATCCTTCAAAAAACAAATCATAAATATAACTATGAATTCTACCATACAACATATTCATTTGATTAACAGAACTCTTTTGATAAGTATCTAAATTAAGTACATTTTTCATTTTCCTCATATAGTCACATTGATAAATAGCCACAAGACCTCCCCCTTTATCTGGCTTAATAAAACGCACATGTGGATTGTTTTTCAAGAATTCAAAAACAACACGTTCATTCATATTGAGTTTATCCTGACTTGATTTTTTCTTATTATTAAATACATTTCTAATATCAGGTTCACACATGTTTTGAAACAAAGATAAATTAGGGTGGAGGGGCGGTTTATATATACTGGCCACTCTTAATAAATTGTTAACATAAACTTAATTCAAAAATAGTAAGTAAATTTAACTTACGAACATAAAGTCTCAAATCCATTAATGTCTGGACATAATTCATGTGTTTAGAGGGAACAAAAGTCCATCCTTTAGAAAAAAGTCACACATTTAAGTGGAAATGTCTAAAGATGAATAGTTATACACTTTAAAGTCACCTTTCATATTAGTAGAAATACGTAGTGCTGGCAGAGTCTCATCTGGAATTTGTCACTCTGAACCTACTTGGTCTGACTCTTCCCCCTCCAATTCTGTGGGCCACGGCCTTGGTTGTTCCTCCAAGACCCTCGGTTGAACTGCGCATCCTTTGATGAATACATTGGTTGCACTTTGTTCTGATTGTACTGATTCTTCAAACATTCGGAGCGCCTGGGGGGGGGGGGGGGCAATTTGTTGATTATCTAAAAAATCATCACCATCATCCAGATTCTCATTATACCAGTCATTGTTTATTTTATGAGTATCAGGACCATTAGAATCATTTCTTAATCTATTGGACCATACTTGTGAGCTAGGTGGGGCTGGATAGGCAATATTGTTATTATATGCTTCTACATCCCTTGTAAGTTTCTTCATTTTCCTGTTTTTTATCACACTCATCTGTTCTTCTATAGATCGTATACTATGAGCATATTCAAATTGATTGTCAATAAAAGCCAAATCTTGGGTAATGGAATTATTTAGCCCCAAGATATCCTTAGTAAGCATTTTGATAGTATTATTATTAAACTTAATGACTAAGTCCATATATTCAAATCCATGTTTATCAAAGAGCTGAAGAAGCCCTTTATGAAAAGTTGAATTTTCGACCATGCCTGTAGGAAAACGACATATGCACAGGCCTTTTAGCACAATATGTCTCTTAATACATTCTCTGGAATACTCAGAGTCCAGCTGTAATTTTTTTAATTTTAAGGAGGCATCTGTCGAACTCTGATAATTTATCACATAAATTTTGGTTCACAATAGTTGAGTCCTGATTAAACTTACTGGAACACTTTAAAAAGTCTTTAAAATTAACAGATTGAACATTGATAGGGTGAACATTCGTTCCTACCCTGGTATTCATATCAGTACTTGCAGTTAAAATTTGAGAAAGTTGATTACCTGATTCAGTTGTTGTATTATTCACTATTTGTAACGATGAACTTGGAAAACTATATGTGGACAACTGAGATAATTGCGAAGGTTGTGAAGCTTGCTGGAAAACTGGTAATTGTTCCAGCTTGTCCATCTTTTGGTTTAATTGCTGACTTAAAATAGTCAATTCACCCAAAGATGTTTACAAAGGTGTCTGCCAACTGAAAAAGGGGATTCCATGCTAGCACAAATGAAAACTCACAAAGCTGAAAAACCAATGAAACCACAAATAAATGAACACAGTGCGAGCTTGTACGAATCCTTCTCAATAAAGTCCAGTTAAAATACAAATAAAATTACTTGAGTCGAAAACAACTTGCTGAAAACTGTGAATTATCCTTTTATTAACACCACAGAGGATTTCGTCCCGCCAAAACCAGAACTTCATCAGATAAAACATTGTGAAAAATAAAATAATTTTTTAAAAGAATACTCAAACAATCATATTTCATAAAACAACACACATTTTCCTTATAACCAATAAGGCTGATATTATAATTAAATGACATAGGCTTGAGGCAAAATGCATCCCTTCCTATAGACATCTATGAATATTTAGCATTAAATCAATAAAATCACAGAATAGAAGAGCACAGCCAATCATCTCCATACTAGTGAATGATAACATATAATATATATATATATATATATATATATATATATATATATATATATATATATATATATATCGATTCGTATCACTTCACTGAAAGACCATTTCACTGACACCCATTTCACTGAGACCAAATCACCTAAAGTTCATTTCACCTAAAGCTCATTTCACTGGCAAGTAGTACTCTAAGGCAAATCAAAGGTATATGTCCTTTTCCCCACTGTAGTATGATCCTGGTGTTAGTATATATAGTTGGGGGAGTGTGGGGGGCCACAGCCCCCCACTTAGTTGGGTTTTACCAAATAATGTAAAACAAAACAAGACAACAGAAAACCAAATTAAGTGGGGGGGATATGCCCCACACACACCCCACACCACCCCTAACTATATATACCAACACCAGGATTGCACTACAGTGGGGAAAAGGTCATATACCTTTGACTTGCCTTAGAGTACTACTTGTCAGTGAAATGAGTTTTAGGTGAAATGAACTTTAGGTGATTTGGTCTCAGTGAAATGGGTGTCAGTGAAGTCATATGAATCCTTATATATATATATATATATATATATATATATATATATATATATATATATATATAATCTCAAAGAACAGATGCAGTTGTACAATTCTCCTGTCACTATTAGGATATCTGATAATTGAAATTTCACAGTGCATTTCCTGTTGTATATTTCTAAAAATCTAGGTACAGCTTACACATGTGCTACACTCTGAATTAGGAAAAGGAAAACAAAGATATCAGTTTGTTTCTTAAGGCATCATAGCCTCTGTCATGAAGAATTCTATCATGATTTTGTGACTGTTTCTCACACTGCATTGTGACTATCAGTTTGAGAGGTTGCCTTTTCCAAATCTCTATCTTTAGGGGTGTACCAGAGTGATCAAACATTAATTCCTTATACTTTATATTTGCCACATTCCTCACAGTGGAAATTCTATACCTTTATGCTACTGGAATGTACATGGCTTTGTCACATTGTGGTTGCTTACTCCACCCCTTTCCTACAGGTCAGTTACCAGCTATCTCTCCAGCTAAACATATAAATATATGGCTCTACCAGTATTAGTCAATCAGTACAAACATCAATATATGTAGACAAACAAATGCCAATGTGCTACTGCACATGCTCTGTGCCTAATCCTCAGAACATGCAAAAAAGAAAAAAAAGTGTTTTTTGTTGTGGCAAGTCCCCCTTCTCCACCACCCCCTACTAATTATATATACTAACTCGAAGAATGCACAGCCCCTGGGAAAAGACCATATCCCCCTACCCTGTTGACAGTTGATCTTGCACATCTGTCAACCATCCAGATTGCTGACCAAAGTGCATATATATATATATATATATATATATATATATATATATATATATATATATTTATATATATGGGTCCCCTTCAGACGACTGACTTATTAAAAAAATCGAACTTCATATGGTAGAGTGAAATTTGTATGGAGATCGCGGTACAGTGTGGCTCGAGAAATTGAAACTTTTTCCCAGTGTAGTGCGATCGTGGAGTTGGTGTGCATATATATGACTTGCAGTGGATGTGGAGGGGTGTAGGCGGGGCTTGCCCTTGGAAAAAATGTAGATTTTTTTGCATTTTGTTGTTTTCAACTTTTTTGAAAGTTGAACATATAGTCTTGACCATATGAAGTTCGACTTTCCAAAGAACTGATGTTGTGATATAGACTGATATAGACCCATATATATATATATATATATATATATATATATATATATATATATATATATATATATATATATATATATATATATATATATATGTGTGTGTGTGTGTGTGTGTGTGTGTGTGTATGTCTGTGTGTGTGTGTGTGTGTGTGTGTGTGTGTGTGTGTGTGTGTGTGTGTGTGTGTGTGTGTGTGTGTGTGTGTGTGTGTGTGTGTGTGTATGAGTGTGCGTGTGTGATAGCAATCAAAGTTACATTTGATTGCATTTTTGGAGCAGCACATAGTATTTGTGGAGGTTGCAGAGGGTACAATCCATTCTACATATATGGAGTTTCTTACTAGGTTTATGACAATTTCAGTATACCTTCATCCAGATTTTTAGTATGCAATATTTTGCCTTTACCATCTGGGTTTGAAAGGCTGTGCTTACAATAAGTTTTATACAATCAGCTAATCAGGAGATATGTGCAGAAACACACACACACACACACACACACACACACATATATATATATATATATATATATATATATATATATATATATATATATAAAATATATTATATATATTCTGCCAAAGATTAATTCATTTTCTGATGCCCACTTTATGCTTTTCATGGACATGGGGAGCCAGAACCTTTCCCAGCATTCAGTGAACATCAGTCAGAGAACTATTCCTGAACAGGACCAAAACCTTTGCAGGACATACAGTCACACAGACACACATAATCTGACAAATATTAATTCATTCTTGGATACCCATTTTATGCTATTCAGCGTCATTAAAAGACAAAGTTTTTCTAAGCATTCAGTGAACATCAGGCTGAGAATTAATCCTGGACAGGACCAAATCTTTTGT
Source organism: Protopterus annectens (assembly GCF_019279795.1). Taxonomy (NCBI): domain Eukaryota; kingdom Metazoa; phylum Chordata; order Ceratodontiformes; family Protopteridae; genus Protopterus; species Protopterus annectens. The sequence goes on from NC_056743.1 coordinate 1,421,772,270, forward strand.
GGCATTTACAGACACCCAGACACACAGACAAATACACACGCACACACAAATGTATATATATATATATATATATATATATATATATGTATATATATATATATATATATATATATATATATATATATATATATATATATGATCAAATGCTCACAACAGCGAACATTGAAACACCAATCCCACATCCCTAAAAACCTGGAAGCTTGAAAGCAATGCCAGGATCACAAAAGCTTCTTTTTTGCATGGGGTCAAGCCCTCCTACACCCCCTACTAATTATATACACAAACTCTGAGACTGCAGTACGTGGAGAAAGGGGCAAAACCATTATCTCCACTGTACAGCGGTCCTGCACAGTGGCAGCCCATAACATTGGAACTTCCAGGTTTTCGATGATGTGGGTTCTGTATTTCATTGTTCACTGTTGTGAATGTTTGCTCTTCTGTCAGGGACCCATATGTATATATATATATATATATATATATATATATATATATATATATATATATATATATATAAGCACTTTACTATCTCAAAATACTGAAATCTCGAATTTCAGTATCTCAAGCCAAAAGTGCCAAAAGTGCAGTTGAACGAAACTGCAGGTGATCGAATTCGAAGTGTTGAATCTGCGGTTGTGGTGGCTCGCTATATGGAATTTGCTGTTTTTGTAAGGTGCGGTTTACTGTGGGATATGGTTTGCCTGCCATTGTGTGGATATATATGGAGATTCAGGTACGTGCTGTTTTTTAAGGGTTTTGGGTAGGGATTTGAGTGTATGTGAGTGTGTTAGGAAGTTTTAGGTGTAGGTTAGGGTAGGTAGGTAAGACTGTGAGTGTGTAAGTGTTGAGTGGTGGTGTTTGTATGTATGTGTTGTGTGTTTGTGCAAGGGGAATATAGAGTATGCAGAGGTGGGTTTAGTGTCTTTGTCTTTTTAGTGTGACCTCAGAGTTAGTATACATAAGTTGCGGGGGTGCAGGGGGGCTTGCCCCCCTGCTTATATGTAGGGTAGGTGTGTGTATTTATGTTTATTTATTTATTTTATTTTCAGTTTGATTACCGGGGAAGTCCACTGGGCACCGGGAGCCCATTTTCAGTGGAGGCCCGGGGAGGCTCCATAAAACAGAATACAGCGAAGAAAACCAGTAAACAACAAATGCAATTGCAGTAAATACTGTAAAAGAAATACAGTTGCAATAAAATCTGTTACAAGTATCATCAAAAAGTGAGATGTAAATTAATTTACATGAAATGCAATGCCTTTGAAATCGAATAACTATATACAATATTTACATTTAGTAAGGCTATCATATGAGAGATAACTTTAGATGGCTAAGTGAGCCGTAGGTGCTTGGTATTTTCAAGGAGAGATGTCACATAGGAGATAGCTTTAGAAGGGTAAAGTGGACTCTAGGGAGTTTAGGCATCAAAAGGAAGAAACCTTGCTTTGCTTAATGGGATCTAAGTGGGGAGAATGCAGCTACATCTCCATTTTGAGGAGAGGTAGGAGTAAAGTTGTGGTTTGAGATTATCTAAGTTTGATAATGTCCTAAGTGTGGAAGGGAGTCAATTCCATTTTTTGCCTAGAGAGAAGGAGAGGAGAAGTTGTCCAGCAGGTTGTTTTGGTTTATGGGTGGAGATTAAGTTTTGATGTTCAGAATGTAGAGTTCTGTTAGGGGTATGGGGGGAAGAATGTTTGTCAGAGCAGGGCATTTGGTTGGACATAAAATGAGTCTATGAGCTGTGGTAAGTTGGAGACAGTCAAGGTAATTAGTGAGTTCTAGCCAATTCAGAGATTGAAGGGAGGCACAGTGATGAGTAAAATAAGTGGATTTGGAGGCAAATTTAGAAATCTTATTGTAATAGATTTCAAGTTTGGAGGTGAGGGAAGAGGAAAGGTTGGTTAGAAGAGGAGATCCATACAGTGAGGAAGGGAGGAGGTAGGTAGAAGTCAAAGTATGTCTAGTAGAAGAGGAGAGGAAATGGTTATTCCTATATAGTATACCTAGTTTTTGGTGGGTTTTCTTTATGCTTTGCTGTATGTGGATATCGAACTTTAGTTGTTCATCTATAGTCACAACAAAAAGATTAGCAGAGGGAACGACTTCAATAGGAGAGTTGTTTTGGCTAAGGACTTGGAAGGAAGATTTATCATAGGAGAAGGATTTGGAAGGGGGGAATAGGGGAATTTTAGATTTATTTGCATTTAGCGAGAGGTGATTTTGGTGCATCCGTAATTCGGTAGTAGAAAAGGCTGTTTGAGTTTTAGTTAGAAGATCAAGGAGGTTAGAGGTAGAGCCGATGAGAGTAGAGTCATCAGCATACTGAATGACTTTAGCATCAGGAATGGCAGAGTGAAAATTGTTGATAAAGATATTGAATAGCATGGGTCAGAGGATGGACCCTTGTGGCACTCCTGTGGGAGTGGAAATAAAAGGAGAGATGCTTTCTTTCAATTTCACAGCCTGAGATCTGTTAGAAAGATAACTTGAAAACCAGGATAGAGTGTTTGGGGAGATGTTTAAGTTAGACAGATGACTAAGAAGATGCTTATGGGAAATGGTGTCAAAAGCTTTAGAGAGATCAAGGAGAACAGTAAATGTAAGATCACCAGAATCCCGGGCTTGGTTGACAGTTTCTAAAAAGGAGAGAAGAGCTGTTATAGCACTATGCCCAGGTCAGAAGCCATGTTGGGTTGGCGTTAGAAGTTGGTGTTGGGTCAGAAAAGGCAAAAGTTGGAGATGGATGCATTTTTCAAGGATTTTAGAGATTAGTGAGAGAAGAGCTATAGGGAAGTTTGTGTTTTTGCCTCCCTTGTGGAGGGGAAGGGTGTAGGCTGAACGCCAAAGTTTGGGGACATAGGATTCCTTTATGGATCTATTGATGAGGATACTGATAGGGAGTGCTATACCATCAGCAGCAGATTTGAGAAAGGTAGATGGGATATTGTCTGGAGCATTAGAACAGGGTTTAAGTTTGGATAGGAGATTTTTTTATGATTTTAGTTGAGACTGATTTAAGCTGAAAAATAGGATAGGAGTTATTAATGAACTGAGATAAGAGAGAAGACTGGTGAGGTGGGTTACTATTTGGCAAGGTCTTGGTTAAGTCAGATATTGACTGGATGAAAAAGGAGTTGAACTGAGAAGCTAGTTCAAGGTCAGATTTGCTTGGGTCAGGGCAAGGGTTGTTTTTGGAGCCTGGGCTGAGAAGAGAGCTAATGGACTTCCAGAAAAGCTTAGGGTCTTTGGCATGGTTAGCCTGGAGCTTAGTATAGTAGGATTTTTTATCATTGATGATTTGTTTTTTTGCAAGGTTATGCAGCTGTGTGTATAGGAGATGGGTTTTTGGGAATTTATTTTTATGAAAGAGCTCCCAGGCTTTATCTCTTTGAAGCATGGTTAATTTAGTTTATTTGGATAGCCATGGGGCACTGTTCCTTTTTATTCTCTTGTTTCTTAGGGGGGGGCTAGGGAGTTTAGAGTGTCTAGGAAGGTGGAATTAAAGTATTCTATGGTGTTGTCTAGAGGAAGGGTTTTTAGAATATTCCAATTCATTTGTTTTAGGATGTTGGAAAAGGTTGTGGAGTCAAATTTACTAAGGTTGCAAGTTTGAATATATTGATGCTGATGTGGGGTAGAAGTAGTTGCACGGAGAATGTAAGCTGGGAGATAGAGCCAAGGAGAAGGAGGACAGCCAGTGAAAAGTTATCAGTGGAGCAAAGAACACCTCAGAGGTAAGAAGGCACAATGGGAAAGCACTGAAAAGGAGTTGGAAGGGGGCAGAGGAATTAGAATGAATAGGAGATGTAACTGGACTGTAGTGAAGTATAATAAATTACTAATATGGCTAGAGAGGAGGTAGTTAGGGGAGAAACAGGGCAGAGGGGCTTTGGAGAGCAGTAGCAATACTGACAGCCAGTACAGGTATTTAGATAAAAGTTTAACAATGCCACCTAGTGGCTAAGCAGGGAAACAACAGAAAAGAGCACTAGCTGTTAGAGGGCCGACAAGTAATCCAGGAGAAAAAAGGGGAATTTATATCTGTGGTAGGCTGCTAGCAAAAGCACACTGGGTAAGAACTACAACAGTGTTGGTACTACAGTGAATCTTAAATTGCTGTAAGGTACATACACTAGTATTATTGATTAAATTCTTGGGGCAGCGGAGAGGTTTCAGAAACACTGTAGGGTCCCCTTAGTAATTCCGAGTCAGGACAGGAAACCTGGGTTCGAAGTAGAGCAGTGGGAGACACCTGGGAGGTATAAATGCTGAGAACAAACTGAAATGGAAGGGAAAGAATATACAGTTAATACCTAGATAAAATGTTCTGCAATTATAATGGTGGTAAGAGACTGTGTTTAAATAAATCTTTCTTTTCTTTTACAGAGGGGGCAGATGGCCTACTGGAGAGTAGCAGTGGAGGAGTAAGCATGAGTAAACTGTAGAGTTAGGGAAGAACTAAGAGGGAGGTAAGGACAGCATTGAGGGTTAAGTATCAGAGCAATATGGTAACAATTAAAAGCATCACAATTGCAGCAATTAAAAGCATCACAGTGAAGACTTATATATATATATATATATATATATATATATATATATATATATATATATAAATAATGTATATATAAGTATATGTATATATATATATATATATATATATATGTGTGTGTGTGTGTGTGTGTATACATATATTCTCACAAACATTAATTCATTCTCCGATACCTGCTTTATGCCGTCCAGGTTCATTAGAAGACAGAGTTTTTTCCATATTTTCAAGAATTCCGTGGACAACATCAGGTAGAGAAGCAATCCCAGACAGGACCAAATTTGTTGCAGGACTTACAGACACACACAGGTATACAAACAAGCAAATAGACAAACACACATGCATGCATACATATACACACACACACACACACACACACACACACACACACACACACACACACACACACACACACACACACACACACACACACACACACACACACACACACACACACACACACACACACACACACTTCATATATACCTTACCTACAAGAAATAGAGAGGACAATCAATTAATCTAATGACATGTCTTGGGATGTGGGAGAAAACTGAAACACCTTGCAAAAAATTACATGAACACAGACAGGACATGAGGACATATCGATGACACATAAGGTACCTCAGCTGGGAAATGCAGCAGAAAACAAGAGCGTTGGGGTAGGAGTACTAACTGCTGTAACACAATGCCCTCCATGTCAGTATTAGCAAAGTATTGCTATTTAGGATAGAAGCAATACTGACAAACAGTTCTTTGGAAGGTGCAGTGATGAGATCCTTGGATTCCCCAGTGAAAAGGTAAACTACTTTACTAATAATAAAATAATTCATGCAATACTAATTAAGAAAATGGAAACTATATAAACACAGACACAAAACTAAATCATTTACATTTAAATAGGTAGAAATGAAACTTCATAAACATTAATAAATATGTTTTATTAAAAATAAACTGAAAATACGCAACAGTTAAAAACACTATGAAACAAAACAAACAAAAATGATGGCTTGCAGACATACCATTAGTTTCATGTCCTACTTCAAATCAGATTAGTGATAAAACATTAAAACATTCAAAGCATTGATATCAACAGCAGTGTAGAAGTAGCCAACTACCTTTGGGAAGTAATAATGAGGTTATAAAGTGTTACCATAGTTACTGTCAGTCATATTATTAAAATTGTAACAATTTTTTCTTAAGCATGTCTTACTTCCCGACTATACAAACATGGCTTTAATGAATTACTTATGAGCTCTTTTAAGAAACAAAGAAATTGGCTTGGCTTGGTGTTTTTGTTCTGTGTGAGAGATAGACACTTAAATTATCTAGGCTGCACACTTCATATGTTTTTTCATTGGCTAACTTGTTTCTTGAGTTATACTTAAATAAACAGTGAATTTCTTGAGCTTTGTCTTTTTCCTGAAAAGATTTCAAGCAGGCATAAACTAAAGGACTGCTGCTGATTTCCCTGCTGGGTGATGAAAGTAAACCTATATCGTTTTGTCTGCGAGTGATACAGCTGCTTTCTGTTTTACCTGCTCCATTTTGTTTTCTGTTTTCAGAAATCTGTTTGGCCTGATGTTTTTGTTCTATGTGAGAGAAAGACACTTAAGTTATCTAGGCTGCACATTTCATGTGCTTTTCTGTTGATTAAATTGTTTTTGACTGATATTTAAATACATACTGAATTTTTCGGGCTTTGTCTTTTTTGGAATGGCACTGCAGGTGATTCCACAATAAATTTTCCCACCCACTTCCCTTTCATCAATCTCTTTTTGAAACCTGGTGATTTTAAGCTGCCCACCCCTACTGTAAATTGAGCTTAATAAGCTTCTCCCTTTCTACACTGCTGTTGATATCTTGAATTAGTTGTTTGCCTTTTTTGTACTTATATTGAAAAAGTGCATTTTGCCTCTCATTTTCTGTTCTATTGAATTACTTGCTCTGAATTAATTTTCTAGCTAGCTGTTTAATAAAGTAATATATTTTTACACCCTAGCAAACACTTGTTTTTACATCAAGAGGTTGGTGGATTTTCCATCTAGTGCACTGGGAGGTAGCATGGTCTGTTTAGGTTGGGGAAACACTTGAGATGTATGCATGTCGTTTTATTGGCTGGAGGGATTATTAATCAGCTTATCTTGTTTTTAGTGCCTTTTTAAATTCTGTACAACTGAATGGCCCTTAGTTCATTTATACAAAGTAAGGTACTTTTATTGAATAATCACACTTTTTTAAGCTGTTTAAAGTACACTGCTTTATCCATATCTTTACGTTTGTTTATGGTAGCATTTCATATCTTTTAAGTTTGTGTTTGTAGTAGCACTTCACACCGGATGCTCCTTTACTGTGTTTTTATATTAGGAGGACTGGGACTATTCATCTAGTGGCAGTAGGTGTTTACCTGGTCTATCTGAACTGGGAAGCACCCATATGAGCTCTAAGCATTTTTGCACTTCTCATATGCTGTGGCAGTACTTTAGCAGTTTCAAAAAAAAAGTACTGTCTGCTGTCGCTTTAAGTAGTTAAATAGTTTAACCCTCATGTTTGTGCAGGCTTTGGCGTAGATACTCAGAACTGCCCATCATTTGGCAGCTTTGCTACTGACTGCTGAGAATCTACTTTCACCTGGAGCAATCCACTGCTGAAAATACGAAATAAGTAGTTATTTGCACTTTTCTTATATACTGTGACTGTACTTCAGTTTCTTAAGCTATTTGCTATTATTTTTGCACTTTATAGAAAAAAAATTGCTGTTTACTGCTGCTTTAAGTAGTTAATTGCACTGTATTACATTGTTAGTTGTAGGGCTGTTGTAGGTAGTTTGTGTGGTCTTGTTACACTTGGGCTCCAAACCAACTATTCTACATTAAGAAGGCATTTTCCTCAGCCTATTATCTCAAGAAAGCAGGTTATCTTGGCACTCTCCAAGGCCAAACATGGCATCAATGGGACCAGATAACATTTCAGGTTGCCTTTTAAAAAACTTAAAACATGACCTAACAGACCCACTTGGATTCTTGTATAACCACAGCCTGTGACATGGCTAGGATAGAAAAAATGGAGGAAAGCAACAGTAATCCCTCTGCACAAAGGGGGACCATCAACCGACCCTGGGAATTTATAGGCCTTTAAGCTAGACTAGCCTCATCTGCAAGAGTATGGAAAGAATTACTATGGACCTTATTAACAAAGACATAGGTAATCTCCAGACTCTGAACTCAGCCCAGTTTGGATTTGTTAAAGATCAATCATGCCTTTTAAACATGAATGACTTCTTTGAGAAAGTCACCAAGGCCCTGGACAAGGGAAAGACGGTGCATGCCACCTATGTTGACCAAGCCAAGGCATTTGACACAATCTTCCACTGAGATATTATAGAGAAAATGTCCCATTTCGGAATTAACCCCTACATTACCAGATGGGTAGCTAACTGGCTCACAAACAGGACACATATTGTCAAAATGGGTGACTTCACCTCTAGCAAAAGACTCGTCACCAGTGGCATACCCCAGGGTTCTGTGCTGGGCCCCTTACTGTTCAGAATTTATTTCTCAGAAATCCAGGCAAACCTGGACAGCCTGCGGCTGACCAAGTTCACTGATGATTGCAAATTGGGAGCAATCACTGAGTTCCTCAATGACACTAGTATACTGCAGACAGGGTTAACACAGACAAATGATTGGTGCCAAATCCATGGATTAAAGCTAAGTGCAAACAAATACATTATTATTCCTTTGGGAAAGCTGACATCCCTGCTAATTACATTATAGACAGCACACCCCTAAGTGTAGACCCAGTGGTACATGATCTGGGTACTCAGGTTGATAGCAATCTGAACTTTGACCACTACATATCCACAGTAGTAAGGAAATCCTTGTATGTGGCACATCTTATAAGCAAAGGCACCATCTTGATCTAAGGATGTTATAATTCCATTATACTTGGCCCACATCAGACCAATAACTGAGTACAATGCTCCCTTTTGCATGTACCTCACCAAACACCTGCAACAGTTGGAGAAACCACAGAGGTTTCTCACCAAGAAATTACACGGTACACAAAACAAGTCTTACACAGAAAGACTGAAAGTCATGTCACTGTATTCTGTCTCCTACAGGTTGCTAAGGGGTAACCTATGCCTGGCTTATAGGGCAGCCTCTGACCCGGCCCTAATGGAAATGCTACATATTCTTAAATCAAACTGACCAAGGGTCACTCACTCCAGGATATTAACCTAGCCTCTGACATGAACAGGTCATGCGGAAGAGATAGGTACATCTCCCAGAGACTGCCACTTTTCTGGAACAAGTTTCCAGTTCATGTGAAACAGAGCCTCTCCCTGGCCCTGTTCAGACGCAACCTAGATCAATGGATGGGTGACCCCAAATTCACTCCTGGGGTGGTGCTCATGTCCCTCCTAGACAGAGGAAGTCAGTATTAACTACCATAGACCCTTACTTCTGCAAACTTCACTCAAGTATCTAATGACAATTGTGGGAACTCAGGATAAATATGCCTAGGCTCGTAAGGGCTCTAGGGCCATTAGCTTAGTAACCTGCTATGAACCTATAAATGCCTGGCCCTCAATGTCCTATTTGGACACAGTACATCATTATTCTTTCTGGAAAACTTGGCCAGGGTTAGAAAGCCCCCTCAGGTCATTAGCCTAGTAACAATCTATGAATCTATGAATCTATGATTTTAAATGCCTTTACAACTCACTCGGTTTAAATGTTGTCTGAAGAAGGATGTAAGCTTTAATGGCAGGTCCTAAAGTGAGCATTTTTGGATGTTTAATTGTTTTTATGGTTGCTGATGTCTGATTAATTTATCAAAATGCATATTTACTAATGTTTATAAAGTTTCATATCTGTTCAGTGGAATGGAAATTCTTTAGTTTTATATCTGGAATCTTTCATCAAACTCACATTTTGGCTTAACCTTTCTATCTCTATGACTTTACATGCACTGAACAGTTTTTTTTACTAAACAGGAAAAAAGTCAGGATGAGTGGAACTCTCAGCTGTCTTCTCTGCCCTGAGGCTAGACTGGCCCTGTGAAAGGGGTCTCTAATTCCCAACTTCAGTACAAACTGCTTCTACTAATATTACTTAACTTCTTAGTTTATTCAACAGGCTCTGCAAAACTATTTGTCTTACACTGTGGCATGGGCACCCCCTTTCAACAGAGTTAGCTTCCTTCCTATCACCAAGCAGGCTAAATTCCAGATTAGAGATATCATGGTTTTAAAATCCTCAGCATCACACACCGTTTAGTATTTTCTCAGAAACTTCCCAAACATATAAGGAATTACCACATATCCTGGTCTTCTGTTAAATCTACAACCTATCCCCTTTGCAGAGGATCAGATGAAGGTAAATCCTTTTCTTCCATGGGGCCTGTAGTGTAAAACAGTCTCCCACCACCACAGATATTGTAGATTATTGGACCTTCCACAATAAGTATACGAAGCACGAGAACCAGAAGAAATTGCATGAATCCTATAGGTGATTACCATCTGCAATTTTCTGCCTTAGTATGGTGTTCTTACTAATGTTGCCTGGTTGCATCTCTTAAGCTTTTTTTCATATGTATTAATGACGATGTACTTCATGTATGTATGTTGCTTCATGTGGTATAGCGCTTGATCCCTTCCATCTGTATTTTTGTTTTTGTCTCAAGATATAACTTAAGACTGTCCATTTAAATCCATCCATTTATTCAGATATCAGTAACAATGAAACATGGGATTCCAAAAGACTGGTACAACCACACTCACTGCACCAAGTAATGTGCAAGAAACCCACCAGGCACTGAAATATATAAATGAGATTCAGTGCATAATTAGCATATAGGCAAGTACTATTCACTGAGCATCAAAGCAGAAATCAGACATTCAAATAAATAGCTGTGAAAGCAACAAGAAAAATACACAATATGCTAAAAGTAACACTTCAAAATAAATAACAGTCCATTTTGGAAATGGCATAGTTTTGTAAGAATTTCACACAGATATGTGGCAGATGGTAAACAAATGTATGTGTATGTTATATTACAGAGGTGAATGCATGGATCAAAGGCAGCACAGCTATTTAAACAACTGAGAATTCATAAACTACTATTTAAGGACATACCAATAGCAAGTTAATATGTACTGTACATCACTAGATTTTTACAATGTTGGAATATTGCTAATTTCACTGGGTAGCTGAGGACATAAAAAAAGTTAAACATTTTTTGGTGATGTGGCATGGTATGCACCATCACTATCATTGTGTTAGGCAGGCATCTAAAAATAATGTGGGGAGTTGGATATGTGGGGAAGATGTGCAATGTGCTCACCCCAAGGAGTGGGGCATGGGTAATTTTTTGGGGAGGAGACATAGGCCCCATGTTTGGGAGGGAGTAGAAAAGAAGGACTGGTTAGTTTTTGGCAAATGGGTCAGCAAGAAACAACATAAAATCCATCACAAAACACAGCGTGGTAAATACATAGGGATAAGATGTGGCACACATACAGTTAACATGCAGACAGTATAAGAGGGGACACAGGTTGGTAACAAAAAATGGGATGGGTGCAACCTACACAGGGACCACCACACCAACAAAAACCTCATTGCTGTAGTGTTATCAGCTGTGTGTTAGCACCTTACTTGGGGATCAGGAATTTCTGATGGTATGGTATATTCATAGGGTCATATGATCATAGGTAAATACTAGGCAATCAGTCTGTAGACTGTTAAAAGCCAAGCCAATATTCAGAGGTCAGAGTCAAACCTTGTACCTTGTATCTGTGAAATAAAGACCTTAACTGTTATACCAGCTTCTCTCCCCATTATGCCAATCCCTCCTCCCTCCACTGTGGAGCAATACCCGTTCAAAAGAATTTCACAGCACATTCATATATATGTGTCATTGCAAAACATGTCCTAAGTTTACAGCTCCGGACAGATCCAGACATATGCAGGATAACAAGGACAGAACCACCAACAATACAGGTGAGAGACAAGCATCTGTTCATTAAGCCACATTGCAAGCTTGAATATTACTGACATACATAGTAGTGTTCTATGAAGGTAGCAGAAAACTGCACCTGCCGTAGCTTGCAGTCATCACTGCATCAGCACAGGAAACTACAAGCAATGTTACTGAAATCATAGAGCACCACATGCCATCTGTACACATTAATTATGCCTGCTGCATGGGCAACACACTTTTACACATATAGCATCATGGATATGCTACAGCATGTACAATGGTTTCTATTATGGTTCTGTGAGCCTACTTTGACCACAGTATTGTAGTTGTGCGACAATAATCTGATGTGTCGCATATGACACTGTGAAGATAGGACTATGAAAATACAAGCCAAATAAAGTAATGTGTTCCATGTGCATGACATATACACGCGTAATGTACATTTCTGCCATTGTACTGCCAGTGTAGTGCAAACAAGTTTCAGTTACTTATGGAAATTTAAGCTCATGCTACAGCAAAGTACCTCTGCAGGTTTGCTGTGCAGATGTCACCAATATGTGCATTGAAGCATCACACATGAATACACATATGCCAGTTTTACTTGTATGATACTGTATGTGCAATCAACGATGTGGATGTTTTAATGTGACTGACTGTATACAAAGCATGTAATGCACAACAATCATTGTGGAGGATGTGTATAGGGTATATGGAGATTATGTAAATTGACATCCACAGCTGAGTACCACACATCCATGTGGAAATGTGCTACAATAACACATTGCATGGACAAAGCATTGATTGCAATCAGTGAACTATTTACACTTATGCTGCACTATATAGTGACTGTATGTCAGACAAATATGTAACTACATGTAAGGCACATTTGCATTCAAATGAGGCACATAACACAGTACTGTACAACAGTGGTAAATTTGTCACAAACATCAGTGCATCAACACTTTATAAAAACACATTATATACTCATATGTACAGTCATGTAAACCCATGGGAACAGACATCATGATTGAAAAAATGTTGCACAGCAGTTTTACACATTTGTGAGAAAGGAAACATGTAAATGTGTGTGCAGAAAGAAAATGTCACATCATATGGTAACAAGAAGACTTGCTAATAATGCATGATAAATGTGAATGTGTCATTTAGTAATGCATAACCATATTTTGAGGAAAAATCATGTCAATAGATGCAAGTGGCACCAAAAATGTTACAATGTACCACATGCATAATGCACACAATTTTAAGGTGTATGGGCCCTACTCAGAGTACACAAACATGATGTGTGAAACTGTGAAGAGGTATTGTACTAATACAATGCAGGAGTACTCAATAAGGCCACGCAGACATACAGTCATATGAAGATGACATGCATCTGTAACATAGCAAAGTGTAACATGCCAGAATGCCTTGAATTGTGGTCAATGCAATTTGTGGGAAAGCTCAATTCACTGGTGTGATGAAATGCACAGAAGTTAGAGAGGCATACATACAAACACAGGGGTGCAGGTCAATTGCACATAAATGGTAGATGTTTCACCAATGTACATATTAGTCTATCACAGTAGTAATGTTTGTCCCTAATATGCATGTACTCCATTAAAGAGCCTCATTGCAGAAAAGGAAAGAAAAGTTCCCATCTGAACTATTGTCAGCAATGCAGGTGCATATGGGTGGATGACAGTACTAAGTGAAAGAAGGGATATCTGTGAATGGAGCACCCTATACAGTGTGAGGCAAGGCAGACACATACCACAACAGCATTGTCATTCCACAGATACACAAGCACTGTCAATCAGAAAGTAATGTCAACACAGGCAGGAATTAAAGGTGGACAGCTGATGCTGTGGTCAACTATGACCCTAGTGCTCTTCAGCACAGGTACAACTGAGAGGCATACAAAAATGGTAACACTGTCCTCCTGTAAATATTACTGGAAACCATAGCTGCCATACTGCACATATCTAGTATATCTTGATACAAATGGCACACAAAAAATGTTGCAGTATAACTCTTGCATGTTGTACACAATTTCAGGTTGTGTGGAACCCACTCAGATTATGTGCCTTTGATAGTTAATGTCAAATAAGAAGTCTCTATATGTCAAAGTATTGGTTTTGTGTTTGAGTGACCTAGTTAAATGTCCTGCACAGGACAAGAGATTGATATGTCACAGGCATTGAGAGGCATCCTGCATTATACAGCAAATGATGACATGGCAAAGGATACCATCAGAGAGCAGCCTGTGGCACACTGTCAGGGAAATTACAGGAAGAACACAATTCCAGAAGGACCTTTATTGCAGGATTGAAGCTCACAGATGAGCTCAGTGATGAGCTCCTGGAAGGAGTTATGCATGGCATATGCCATGTCCCTGAAGAAGTCTCCCATCATTATTTGCATCTGCATCCTGAAGACATCAGTGATGGTATCATGCATCTGGTCCCTCCTGTTGGCTGATTCTTGTGAAGCATGGTGCCACTGGTCCACTTGAATGACAGCATGGGGTGGTATTGACTCATCTGATAGGACAACACTCTTCTCCTCAGATTTCCACTCATCATACAGGGGTTTGGCATGATTTCTCAGGCTTTGTCTGTTGATTGGTAGGCTGTCATGTCTTGGGGCCTCTGTAAGATGCAGTGTATAAACAAGAGAACAAATCACCATTAAGTACTGTAAAATTACTATATTAACATGCAGTGCAACTGTGCAACACAAGTGTACCTTTAGTGCAATTAATCAAAAGTGCACATTACAGCACCCAGAAAATTCACACAGAAATGTGCACGTTTGATAAGAGCACGGTACACATGTACTGCATAAATACCAAACTTAAACTAGTTAAACCTTTATGACATTGATCACAAGTTTTTAATGTATACAGCACTTTCCCTAATTAACATCTACATTTGATTGCCATCAACATTACAAAGACATGCAGCTAACTTCTTGAAATTAACCATTCATATTAGTAGAAATCTTTGGTAGTGGGATGGTATAATGGTTAAGGTTCTCACATGACAGACACAAGGTACAGAGTTTGATTGTCTCCTTTGAAAGGGAAATCGGCTAGGCTTAAAAATGGCCCAGAAGGACCTAGCCTAGTAATTACCCATGAACCCCAATTGTTACGGTTTGTATCTGTAGATAAACAGATGTGTTGCTACTACAGTAACACAATGGTTGTCCCACAGTATTCATTATGAATAATATAACCCTCTTCAATAACATTGCTATTACTGAACAGGCACTCATGCACCATTAAACAATTACTTATCACATATATTGTTGTATTCCTAATGGTAAGACCTGGATTTGAACCTTCACACACTGCAATGTTCTACACGAAAGTCAAGAATGGTACCTGAAGTGTCACAAATACTATTTTACAAAAAGCTGTCAGCTGTGACTATTTATCTCTTAAGCAGTTGTCATAAAATATTGTGATGATTACAGTTGTTACATATATTTGTAAAATTGACATTTATTTATTTTTATTTATTTTACATTTGACATGTACATGCCTATATTAATAATGATGTACCTAAATGTGCATTACTTCCCCCCACACTTACTGTCATGCGCATATAGATATGTCTTTATTAACATGTACATGTCACTATACACGTACAATGATTTTATCTATCTATATGCATATATACCAGTTGTAATAATCTGCCTTTTTCCATAGTCTATATTTTATTTTTAAATCATACTTCTGTAGATTAAGTGACATCCTTGGCAATTTCACAGATGACTAGTACAAAGCCTTTCTGAATATGTGAACTACACCCTGTAAATACTGCAAATATTATATAGATTTCCACATTGTCTGAAATATTGTGAATATTGTTGTTTCTTGCTATCCCCTTTCTATATGCATTTACTTTTGCTGTGTGTTTTTGTTATTGTGTGCTATATAATATATTTTCACTTTTATTTTCAACTTTTTATTGTATTATGTACTATGTTCCTCTGGAGCCTGGATCATGGCTGAAAAAAATTCAATTGACCAGTCGACTCACCTGGTTACAATTTTCAAATAAAATAAAAGATAAAATAAAATAAATTATCTATATTAGACTTCAGCCTCTTTGGCATTAGAATATGACCCACTTATTTTACACTTGTCAGTCTTACTTCACATTTGTTTGTATTCAACTTGAAATGACACTGTCTTAATTTATTTGAAAGTTGTGTCAGTTTCCTGTCAAGCTCTTCTTGTGCCATTCCTCATAGTAATATATTTTCAGTTGTGTTTAAAATACCTGACAAACCTTCAATTACTAGTGTCACACCTGTTTGGAATACCTCTGGAGCTGTTGAAATACTAAGTAAAAATCTAACAAATATTTATCTTCCTAAGGGCATATTAAATGTATACAATATAGAACTATCTTTTGCTTCTTCTTCTTCTAGCTTTATCTGTAGAATTATTGGTTTGCATCTATGTCTGCAAGTAAGATTTTATCTGGCATTGCTCAGATCAGTTTTTCAGTTGTAAGCAGTGGGAAATATCTTTGTTCAGTCATTTTGCCTGGATCTTACAGATCAATACCAATTACAATATTGCATTTTTTACAACACTGACAATACTATTCAACCATTATACTGCCTGTAATAGTTTCTATTGGTGCTTGGCTTTCCATTTACTTCACTTATTACTCTATATTCTCTCCTATGATCTACTGGGACTTTCCTTTGAGCAGGTGTCACTGGCATGATCTAATCACCTAGAGCCATATTTTACACCATTGAGGGGCTAGCCCTGCCATTGTACACAGTCTGTGATCCATGCTCTCCTATCGTGAGGATACTGTGCACCACAGTAAGTGTCCAAAGTAGATGGCTTAAACAACTCATCCCCATATAAGACACCATGTAGAGTGTGTGTTGCTGCCCACAGCTGTATTCTTTTGGTACGTTTGACACGGAAACCCTCAGGTTGTTTTTTGTAGGTGGGAGGAACCCCACGGAGACACAAGGAGAACATGCAAACTCCAAACAGGCATTGTCCAGGGTCAGAAATGAACCTTGTGCATGGGAGGTGAAAACTTTAACAATTATGCCAACTGGTCCAGAAACATTGGTATAATTAATGCAAACTACGTACAAGGAATCAGTGACTCAAGAATGAACAGTGTGCAGTCTCAAGAGGGATTCCCAGTGGGAGAGGGTATGCGCCAGGATTCAGCTCTGAGCCCACTGCTGTTCATACTGGTGATGAACTAGATTAGTAAACAGATCAGAGGGGACAGATCAAAAAAGTTACTGTATTGCAGATGATGTGACATTACAGGCAGACTCTGAGCAAGAACGTCAGCAAAGAATAGGGGAATGGAATGCAAAACTGAAGGCACATGGGATGAAACTGAGTACAGATAAGAATGTTATAATGGCAGCAAATGGTGGAGTTCAGAAGAAGCTGAGAATTGAGATAGAAGTGAAAGTAGTGAAACAGGTTAACAGGTTAGCACCTTCAAGTATCTGGGAATGAAGAGAAAGGAAGTCTGAATAGGGAGGTCAAAGCTAGAATCAGAGGGGCTGCAGCCAGTTGGCACAGAGTGTCAAGTGTAGTATATGACAGAAGAATGCCTAAGAAGTTGAAAAGTAAGCTGTACAAAACAGTGGTGCAACCAATACTACTGTACATCATGGAAACCTAGGCAGTAAAGGCAGAGCAGCTGAGGAAGCTAGATGGAAATGAAGTGCCTAAGATGGATAGATGGAAATGAAGTGCCTAAGATGGATAGATGGAAATGAAGTGTCTAAGATGGATAGATGGAAATGAAGTGCCTAAGATGGATAGATGGAAATGAAGTGCCTAAGATGGATAGATGGAAATGAAGTGTCTAAGATGGATAGATGGAAATGAAGTGCCTAAGATGGATAGATGGAAATGAAGTGCCTAAGATGGATGGTAGGATGCACACTGTGGGACAGATAAAGAAATGAGGACATAAGAGAAGAACCAAAGTAGCTCCAATAGCAGAAAAGGTCAAAAAGAACAGATTATGGTGGTTCAGGCACATGTGCAGAAAAGCAAAAGACAATCTAGTCAAGAAAATTTGGGATAGACAGGAAGAAGAGGAAACAAGGGCATCCAGCAAAAAGGTGGATGGATGGTGTGAGAAAAGACCTGCGACAGGCATGAGTGTCGAAGAAGACAAGAGAATGGTATTGAACAGAGAGAGGTGGTGACAGCTGACATGACACCCAACCCCCATGTAGAAAATTAGAAAAAGGGGTTTGTTGATGATGACAAGGTTTCACTGGTATAACATCATGATTTGTTTGTATTAGTATTCTTCTGCCAACCTTCCTAAGCCTTCACATAAATCACCATTGTCAAGCAGGGCGTCATTGCTCTGGCATTGTACTATATCTGAAATATTTCTGCAACTTTACACACATGCACCTTTTAGTTTATAGTAAGAATTAATTTTACCATTCTTAGATTCCCACAAGCCAAATGAACCAAAATATTAGGATAGTGAGCCCCATTAAGCGCTATGATTTAAAAAAAAAAATTGTACTTCTTATTTTTATAGTCACATGTCACTCACTTTTAATGCAGTAGCACAACCAAGTGGCCAGAATATGTTAACAGATGCATACAGCTTTTTTGTTTATGTCACTGAATCCTAGCATTTTAAACATATCTTCTAACAGAATATTGCACTCTGTGCTTATGTCCAGTTTAAATTCATATTGATGGGTATTCAAGTTATGCATCCAGGTGTGTTGGGGTTGGATGGCTCAGTTCAGGCCAGACCATTATGTGGGTGTGAGCCGATAACGTTTCTGTACATGTGTATCGCACATTTTAATGTTCATATGTTTGTGGGATTGTGTTCTGCAGTATGGCCTGTCAGGGTATATTGTGGATGAGAATGTATGTTCTTTGGTTTCCTTTCTGATTCACCCACTGCTCCCTCGTACACCTCAAGTTCACCAACTGTACATCCGACCCAGTCTCCCCTTGGTGAATTATTACATTACCCGTCACCCCCCCCCCCATATTCCACACACACCATCCATCCCTTCTCTGGTTGATGGCCCATGGCACAGACAACAGAACACATTGCATACTCTACATATCTCTGGTACCAGTATGGTTGTGAGGACAACCCTGGCATACTTCACACACATAGGTACACGCAAATACCTATCTTTCATGACATGGTAGGCAGACCCGGGTAATACCCATTCATCTTTGGGCCATCCAGACAGGGACGACCTGGACCATGAATGGGCAGATACTGAGCGAATGCTCTGACCATTGGTAGGGTTGTCACCTTTTCAAATGGCCAAAGTGGGACATCTTCGGGACACACATCAGACTTTACAGGCTGACACATACCCACGATCAGTACAAAGGATAGTACTTTACTTTTATGCCTAAGTGAAAGCTTATTCTTTTAGCGGTTTAGTTGCTTATTCTGTTTCTTGTAACATTTAGGTATTTTAGATACAGAATTAACTATTTTATGGAACTATTACATAAAATATGGGACATAATTATGTCCTACAATCGCAGGACATTTGCCATTTTTAATATTTGTGGTAAGAACACGGCTGACAAGAGAGGGACTGTCCCTCACAAAGTGGGACAGGTGGTAACCCTAACCATTGGGCTAGGCTTAGCAAAGGGCAGCGACGCCAAACATGCTGCGTTTCACTTCCACTTGGTATAACAATCAACACCACAATGGAATACAGGCACGGGGTTTTAAATGTCATTTGTTCGAGGGACGGGGGCTCAATATTCAGCTACGTGCCTTTGTGTTTACTTTTTATTTTGGTGTTCACGAAACTGTCTTGTATGCTTTGCATACATTTCAGTATCCACAGACACTGACAGGAATGATTACTATTAGATGCAGGCTGTACTAGTCAGCATTTTAGGTTGTGCGTCTGCAGCTGACATGTTCACGCCTCCGTGCAGCACTTAGACATGCCCCCTGCACTCGCGCACGTTTCCTATGCACATAGACGTTGCAGCAGAGTGCCTTCATTGATATGCATGTAGTGCTGCTGCGCAATCTCTACGCTGCACGGTCGGCACAAGGCTAATGCCGTCCTTGCGCCGAGCTTCATGAATCCCGGGGCAAGTCCAAGTACTGATCCCTGCTATATATCATTAGTTGCCATCCTTTCTTCTCAATGAATTTAATTTACTTTAATGTATCCTCTAGTCTTGCCAACATTTTACCCACGTTGCCACCTTATGACCATTATGACCTAATCTAAGCTTGTCTAATTTTTTCATTAACCTTTTATACTGCACAATGTCAAATATATTTCTAAGACCTAAGTTAAACCAGGTTTATCTTTCTTTCAAACATAATACCCAGGTACAGAGCAAATGAATGCAAATAGATTTATTTAGCACAAACTTTCACTTATGAAGCCAAGTGTCATTAAATATTGTGCCCCTTGGTCTTCCAGGTATTTTATAATTTTTTTCCTTAAGCAGTCATTCCTTAATTTTTTCTTAGAACTAAATTCATATTGATGACACATTAGTTTCTGTCATGTAAGGACTCACAGGAAACATCAGCTCCTGTCCCCAAAAATAGTCAAGGTGAAGTTTCATAAGACAGTCTAAGAAATTCACTATGGGGCAACATTTCACTAGGAATAAAAACAATGGAATGAATCACGTCACAGAAATGACAACCTGTTTAAACGAAATGGGAACTACACTTAATGCTTACAGAGAATCTAGTTCTATTGAAATAAGATGTAAATGTTGGGTAGTTAATGTGTATTGTGCCAAATGTGTTGTTTATGGTAGACAAATGTGGAATGAACATTTATATGTGAAAGTGTTCATGTCAAGTGGTATAGCTGAAAAGTTGTATTACATATACGACAACAAAATGATAACATGAAAAACAAAACACTTCTGAAAATGTGTGCCACAAGGCGATATTTATCTAGCTGCTGCTGGCACAGTCACTACTTACAAGGGCCACTTGATTGTTTTACTTTAACAATGACTAGTGTTAGGTTGTAATATACTCAAGGCTGGTTTGGTTTGATCAAAATGTGTTTTCATTGGACTGGGTTTCAGTTTCCTTGGATTTGTTGTGAAGAGTTATGGCATGTTTTTTTTAGATAAGTTAGTGACACCCAACAAACACCTGGTTGGAGAATGTCTTTTTGTTCTCTATGAATAAGAGAGAGTAATGTGAAATGTGTCTCTAGTCTGACATATAGAAATGTGTACTGGCAACAAGTCTAAGTTATGCATGTAGGCACATTTTGGGACTTCCAGGCACAAATCTTAGAAAGAAGGAAAGAACAGAAAGGAACATATAACTGTTCACTGGGGTGAAGAAAATCTCATGGTAGCAAATAAGGAATTGGTGATGTGACTAGTATATAAACATGACGATAGGGCTATTAGAAGTAATGTTTTAATGTAGCAAAGAAAAATATAATCGTTTTTTGAGTGAGATTTAAGGCATAAATTAATCATTTTAAATATAGTTTAATTGCTTATGTGGCCTAGGATGGCCACATAATGTGCTTGAAGATGCACTTGAAGACTGTGGGATGTGAAATAACTTACATTATCTGTGTTGGAGCAAGTTGTGCAAGGGATGCAATCAGACTACTTGGTGGACATAAAATATGAATTTACTTATTTTTTTCCAGAACAGCGGAATATTTAACACTGATTAATATTAAGGCAAAATGTGAAGTCACTTTGCTGTTAACATTTCTATATGTTCATTTGTATTAAGAAAAAATATTAAGGAAGTGATAAAACCATACATAGATTTCAGAAATAATTTTAACAAATTTAGTGGTATTCATACATTATCTGTGAGTGTTTCTGTAATTAAAAGGTGCATGTGATAGGTATAAATGCAACTAAGTAATTTTTGATACCAGATGAAGCATGTATATTATGGTAATATGGTCTATGAGAAGTATTTTGTCTAGTACATAACTGACTAAGAAAGTGATAGACTGTACTGGCTATGTGAGTATATCTGACACCTATGTAGAAATGATCAACATATACAGAAAGAACACAGTTATTTGAATACTGAAGTAATAAAAATCCCAGCCTGGTATAATGCAAGGACCTGAGAATATATAGTGTGTTCTGCACCAGAAAATCTCAGAGACACATGCCTTTTTCAAAACACTTTGCATGCTTTACAGAATTATTTCAACCAAGCCATGCATGGCAGCTAAACAGTTTAAAGTTCATAAAAAAATAATAAAGATGCTAGCATGGGTGGACAAGCAAATGATCTATATAAACTGCTAATGTATTGTCAGATCCAAATAGTTTGATCCTGGCATTCACAGATAGATAGAGTGTAGTGTATATCATAACAGCATGTGTGGGGTTATTGGCAAATCAGATCTAAACTTAGACAAAGAATTATAAATTGTAAAGTATTTGGAAGCTGGTGCAAATTATGTCATAGAACTGGAATAAGAATTGGCTTGAAGCACTGTTAACAAAGCAGTTAGTGAGTATATTCAAAGGTCACCATGCTGTCACTGTGGCAGTTTTGGCCAATGCAAATGATTTGGTTCAAGGAAATGTTTTGCATGGAGTGCCATAAAGAAAAGCCACTTTGGCATAATGTGTAAACAGCAGATTGCTAAATAGAAAATGCAATAAAAAATATGGTGCATATGGAAGACAGCCCAGGCTGCATGCCTGTATTAGAACCTATAACTGACATTGAGTTTCAGTACAGCTGAGTGACGTCTCCATGTGTTTCTGCAGTTAAATCCTACCGACTCTTCTAGTTAGGCTGGCAGTTAGTGCAGAGGACTCAGGCTCTGACTTGTTAATGAGCTGCTTACTGTGGCAAGGGTGCAGGGTTTGAATCTTTTTCCTATTGGCAGACTAGTTTAAAACTGTTTAATTTTGCCTGTATATAAGCCTCATGTTTGTGTGTAGCTGTGCACCCCACAATAGGGGTTAGCAGTGCCCTGTATAATAGCAACTTCCTAGAAACTATTTTTCCTAGATGTTTGTCAGTTGAATCCTCCCAGGCTTCCCTGATGTATTGTAGGCAACTCAGCTGCACACTGCTGCACTGCAGGCAACTCAGCTGCACACTGCTGCACTGCAGGCAACTCAGCTGTATACTGCTGCAATGCAGGCAACACAGCTTTACACTGCTGCACTGTAGACATCTCACCTGCACACTGCTGCACTGTAGGCAACTCAGCTGCACACTGCTGCACTGCAGGCAACTCAGCGGTGCACTGCTGCACTGCAGGCAACTCAGCTAAGCACTGAGCAGCATCACCTCACTCCTTCACCCCTAATCCTCAACAGAATAAGCCCCCTTGTTTAGTTAGTCGACTTAGTCCTAGATAGGGTTGCCACCTTTTCAAATGGCCAAAGTGGGACATTTTCGGTACAAACATCAGATTTTACAGGCCGACACATACCCACGATCAGTACAAAGGATATAACTTATCTCTTTTGCCTAAATAAAAGCTTATTCTTGTAGCATTTTAGTTGCTTATTCTGTTTCTTATAACATTTAGGTATTTTAGGAACAGAATAACTGTTTTATGCAACTATTGCATAAAATATAGGAAATAATTTTGTCCTAAAATCTCAGGACATTTGCCATTTTTTAATTTTTTTGTCAAGGACACAACTGCCCAAAGAGGGACTGTCCCTCGTAAAGTGGGACAGGTGGTAACTCTAGTCCTAGAGCAAAAGCTAATCCAAGTTGCCCACTCCCCAACTAGCACTTACGGTTTAACCTGCTACAATGGACTGCCAGTTTCCCAACATTTCACAGGCTAGCCTGATTGAGATTGGCATCCTAAGGCAATGTAGTAATTGCCTCATGTATACTGACAACCACTTGCTCTTAAAGCAAACAAATACAGTATGTGAGAAATGTAACTATATCATGAACCTGGAGTCAATCTTCTCATGAAACAATAAACAAGACATCAAGCAGGTTGGCAGCACACACACACCTCTCTTCTCACACAAGACAAGGTCAAGTCACATAGACCCACCTATGGGGAGATACTCACTAAGAGCCTACAAAAGGTCCAGAGACCTTCCAAGCACAAACAGATCACACATACTGGAACACAAACAGACTCCACTTCGCACAGCAACACACATACAAGTGTCTCGACAAATAAGCCCCTAAGACAAAACACCTCAAAACCTAATGTCCTGGTCATAAGCAATTCCATAGTGAGACACATAGATCTCACCCTCACCAGACTGGACAAGGAGAAAGTCATGGTCAGCTGCCTGTCAGGTGCCAGGATCCATCAAGTCAAGCACGCAATCAAGTCACTCAACAGCAATTACTGTTATGACTCTGTCATAGTAAATGTTGGAGTGAATGAATTGAGATGTACCTCTCTGGACTATATGAAGAGAGACATGACTGAACTCTCTGATTATGTGTCCCAGGCAGGTATGTCCCTAACGCTAAGTAGCATTTTACCTTCACCTAGGATGATGCCACAATACAGACAAAAATGATTGACTTCAACAATTGGCTTAGCTTTTGATGTCAGTTTATGGGGATCCAGTATTTGTCAATCTGGGAAGACGTGGTTGACAGACCACGCTGCTTTGCCAGAGATGGTCTTCACTTGTCTGATCTATGCTTTTGGATACCAGCAAAGATGCTTGCCTCCCCCATAGTGTCTTTTTTAGGCAATGTCAAAACAGAAAAATTCCTGATGTAAAGAAATCCACTCAAGACAAACTCATGGTAATGCTACTTAATGCTAGGAGTCTGAACAGAAAACTGCACTCCCTAGAAGCACTCCTCACCTTTGGAAGATGCTGGCATCTGTGCAGTCACTGAGACTTGGTTCAAGGCCCAGAGATCACTCTGGCCATACAAAGCCACAATGCCTTCCACACATTCTGACCCCAAAATGAGCATGAAAGAACCAAAGGTGGAGGTTTATTCATCTTCATTAAATCCAGACACATCTCAAGACTAGTTAACAGTATGACTCTTTAGAGCTAATTCAGATACAATTAAATATATGTAAAACAACCTACCACATCATCTCTAGCTGCATTTCCCCCACCATGAGCAACACACCGACTACCTGGACTTGCTAGAATTGCTTCTTATACAGCCAAGCATTTTGGTCATGGGAGATTTCAGCTATCCTTTCATAGACTGGACAACATACACAAAGCAAAAATGCATTTGCTCTGAAGTTCCTGGACTTTGTTAATTCAAATGCTCTGGAACAGCTAGTCTGTACCCCTACAAGGGGCTTGAATGTCCTGGACCTGGTGCACAGCAACATGAGGGGTTGCTGCACTACTCCCTGTGTGTTACACTCCTTGGTGAGGTCAGACCATAAATCTGTCTCGTTTGAAGTAAAAATCAGACTGGACACCCTCACAGAAGTAAACAAACTGAAAAATTTATCCAAAGCAAACATTAGCCTACTATGCAAGGGTATATAAACTTTCAAACCCCTGCTAATGGAACCAACAATGACTCCTGTGCAGATGTGCAGAGAAGTACACAAGTACCCTGTATAGACATTTAAATAACTGTACAGACTTGGCTGTAACTGTCAGGGTCAAAAACCAGGTCCTCCCAAAGAAACAGGCCACCCTGGTGGACCACAAGTATAAGTAGGTATATAACAAAAGAAAGAAACTGTTATCCAAGAACAAGACTTACTCACCAGAGGAAGAATACCTTCCACAGCTTGAATAAGCAAAGCAGATATCCTGTAAAGTCCTCTAAAGCCAATTATGAGGCTAAATTAGCATCTCAAGCTAAAGACAATCAGAAGGCTTTCTTTAGCTATGTATGAAATCTTAAAGGGAATGCCAAGCTATGTGCCGAACTGACTGTGGATGGCACTACTCACACTGAACCCAAAGAAATTGCCAACCTGCTGCCAGACAGATTTGGCACGAATTTCACCTCCCTGTCTCCACCAGACACACCCCAAAGCATCCCTGTCACCAGTCCACTACCTACCATCTCTAAAGAGGAGGTCATATCCACCATCTCCAAAGCCAAAAACACAACCTCCACGGGACCCATCCCAGGCTGCTTACTAAACAATCCAAAACAAGACCTAGTGGAACCACTTGGCAGTCTCTTCAACCATAGTCTGAACACTGGCTTTGTTCTAGCAGAGTGGAGAACAGCAATGGCAATCCCCTTAGACAAAGGGGGTCCATCAACCGACTCTGGGAACTATAGACCCTAACCAGCCTTATCTGCAAAGCCATGGTAAGAATCATCATGGACCTTATCTACAAGGACATAGATGACCTCCAAACTCTTTACCTGACCCAGTTTGGCTTCGTTAAGGCAGGTCTTGCTTATTAAACCTGGTGGACTTCTTCAAGAATGTCTCCAAAGCCCTGGATGGCAAATCAGTACATACCACCTATCTTGACTTAGTCAAGGCCTTCAACACAATCCCCCACTTGGCTATCATTGAGAAACTCTCCCAGCTGGGCATTAACCCATACATCAGTAGATGGGGAGCAAACTGGCTCACCGACAGAATGCATACTGTCAAAGTTGGGGATTCCACCTCCACCAGTAGACCAGTTACCAGTGGTGTACCACAGGGATCTGTGCTGGGCCCTCTACTATTTGGAATCTACATCTTGGACATCCAGGTGAAGTAGATGGCCTTTGGCTTACCAGGGTGGAAGATGACTGCATAATAGGTGCAGTCACTAAGACCCCAACAATGCTGGCATATTACAAAAGGGTCTAACGCAGACTAATGATTTGTGATAGAGTCATGGTCTAAAGCTAAACATGAAAAGTGCATCATTGTCCCATTTGGCAAAGAAGTGGCCCCTGCAAATTACATTATAGATAGCAACCCACTAAGCTCAAACACAGTAGTGAGAGACTTGGGAACACAGGTTGACACCAGTTTAAACTTTGATCAAAATGTCTCCACAATGGTTATGAAAGCTTTCTACATTTGGCATCTCATAAATAAAGGCATCACATCCAAGACTAAGGATATTATAACTCCTCTACACTCAACCCTCGTTAGACCACTAACTGAGTACAATGCTCCTTTTGCACATACCTCACTAGACACCTGCAACTACTGGAGAGACCATAAAGGTTTCTAATCAAGAAAATTGAGGGACTCCAAAACATGACCTACACAAAAAGACTGAAGGCCCTGTACTCTGTATCCTACAGGCTGCTGAGAGGTGACCTGTGCCTAGCCTACAGAGTGATCTCTGACTCTGCCCTATAGGAAATGCTGCATGTCCGCAAATCAAATGGGACAAGAATCACTTGCTCCAGGGATCTCAACCTAGTCTGTGACATAAACAGAACATCTTGGACAGACAAATATGTCTCCCAGAGATTGCTGCTCCTCTGGAATAAACTCCCACTTCATGTGAAGCAGAGCTCCTCAATAACCCAGTTTAAGTGCAACCTTGACATTTGGATGAGAGACCGCAAAGGCACCTCTGTCCCACATGGACAGGGACAGTTGGTGCTAATCACTGATTTTCTCTGCTAACAACGACCATCTAACCATGGTCATCTAGGGAACAAGAGTATTACATGGCTAGGCTTGTTAAGGCCCTAGTAACCTATGAACCTAGGTGTCAAATATTGCTTGGTCATACATGCATTATTAATTCTAAAGCCATGTTACATGCAAAGTACTAAAATATTTCATCTTAAAGCTTACACAATGGCAAACATAAATTTATTGATATTTGCTCTCTCTAGTACAGATAAAGAGATATTGTTCTTCACATAATATTTATTTATATTGCCATAAGTTTCATGTTTTTCTAAATATCTTGACAACCAAGTAGCCATGACAGAACTGCTTAGCCTCATATGAAAACTCTCAGATGGATGAACAAAATGCTGCTGACAGTATGGGTGTAATGTGAGCAGTTGCTGCGATACTGTATATTGTTTACAAAATACAGTAAACTCTCTTTTAACCAAAACTCAAGCAACCAGCACTCTCAAGCAACAGGCAAAAAAATATTGAAGAAATACAGTACAATTTTCATGTGTTGCTTTCTCCCCGCAGAAACATACCTTACATTTTGAGAGATTTAGAGTCTTAAAAAGGAAGATAGGAATAAATTCCCTCTCTCTCCACCCTGAGAAGTCAAACCAAATAGTATAGGGTACAGTATTAGTCAGGCCTATTTTTAACAGTAACTCTCAAGCAGCCAGAAGCTACAGTTATCCGTCATCCACCAATCCCCATGGGTCCTGGTTAACTGAGAGTTTACTGTATTACAAACTTAATAGTTACTGTGTTTACTGTGATTTATAAAATCCCATTTAAGACCTATAATCTAAAGAATACCGTGGCTATAAAAAGAGTTTGTGCTGAAGAGTTTCCCATTTACACTTCTTTAGTTACCTATATGACCAATCACCTAAAGCCATATTTTACACCGTCGAGTGGCTATCCCTGCCACACACAGTCTGTGATCCGTGTTCTCCTATCTTGAGGATACTGCGCACCACAGTAGATGCCCATAGCGGTTGGTCTGTACAACTCTTCCCCCTATGGGGCACCACGTAGAGTCTGTGCTGCTGGAAGAATGGGAGAATGGAATGCAAAACTGAAGGCACATGAGATGAAATTAAGCACAGATAAGACAGGGGTAATGGCAGCAAATTGGGGAAATCAGAAGAAGCTGAGAATAGAGATAGAAGGGAAGATAGTGGAACAGGTAAATAGCTTCATGTATCTGGGAGGGGTGGTTAAGGAGAAGGGAAGTTTGAATGAAGAGGTCAAAGCTAGAATCAGAGGGGCTGCAGCCAACTGGCATAGAGTATCTGGTGTAGTCTATGACAGAAGAATGCCAAAGAAGTTAAAAAGTAAGGTGTAAAAGACAGTGGTGTGACCAGTACTACTGTATGGTACAGAAACCTGGGCAGTAAAGGCAGAACAGTTGAAGAAGCTAGAGGTGATGGAAATGAAGTGCCTGAGAAGGGTGGTAGGATGCACATTGTGGGACAGACGAACAAATGAGGACATAAGAGCAGAAGCCAAGGTAGCTCCAATTGCAGAAAAGATCAAAGAAAATAGATTACAGTGGTTTGGACATGTGCAGAAAAGCAGAAGACAATCTACTGAGGAAGATTTGGGACAGACAAGAAGAAGATAAGAGGAAGTGAGAACGTCTAGCAAAGAGATGGATGGATTGTGTGAAAGAAGATCTGCAACAGTCAGGCGTGAGTGTTGAAGAAGGCAGGAGTGTGGCACTGAATCGAGAGAGTTGGCGACAGTTAACACAATACCCCAACCCCATGTAGAACAAAATGGAAGAAAGGGAAGATGATGATGAGTTACCCATACGGTCCAAGAGACGCAAACATTTATATGAAATGTGAGGACATAATTTGATTCTATCAAAAAGATTAGGCCCTGCCCATTGGAAGTTGCAATGTAAACTTCCAGAGCTCTATTGGAAGAAATGAGTTTTATGGTATTCAGTATATGGAGGTACATGATGGTAAAACATATAATCGCTGTGACACATGGGTCACCACTGTAGTGTCGGCACCAAGCTGGACAGGAGGCTAGATACTGGATTATCACTGTCTATTGTTTCCGTGAGGGAGAAATGTGTTTTCTCATATGCAATTAGATGAGAAAAATAGATTTTAAACTTATAGCTGGTGGGGAATTAACACTTTGAAGGGGCACTTGTCATTCACAATTATCTCAGAGTAGATCAAGTACTACTATAATTCAACAATGAGGCAAAATAAATCCTAAGTTTGAAAGCTCTTCAAAAGATTCAGTGTGTTACAACTTAAACAGTTTGTGTACTGAGCAGTTAATCCTTTACAAAGTACTGTGCAAACGTCTAAATAAATGATAATTACTACAAAGGAACTGTGTAAACATGCAAACAAATTGAATGCTGAGGTGACATATCCTGTTCTCTGCTCAAGTTGAAATGAAAATCAAAGCAAGGATTGCAGCTGAAGTGCCATAAAGTCTTAGCAAACCTCTCATGGTTCCAGTCTCTTTTTTAATTTCTCCAAGTCTTTTGGGTTTCTAATACCATGACAGGAATGGATGTCATTCCTAAGTCACAGTACGATTAAAGATCATGAAATTAGTATTGTTTCACTCTTTGATGTCAGCCAGTAGTGCTCTTCGTAGCACCCACAATGTGCCCTATAATGACTCCTTCTGCAATTAGTATGAGGTTACATGGATTCGTAACATATCTAAATACGATTGTAAATTCTTTTTTATAAGACCCGTTGCTCTACTACTACTATTGGAACTGTCTGGGTATCTTTCTTCCACATTGCTCTCATTTCTGCCTGCAGATCCTGGTATTTTATGACTTTGTGCCTCTCTGTACGCAAGACACTGTAATCACTGGGTGTGGCGATTTCAATGATCAATGCTACTGTTGTCTTCTTTTCTTGGACCACTATATCTGGTTTTCTAGCATCTATCTTTTGAACTGTTAGTGATGGATGATCCCATGTGATATAAACCTCATCATTTTCTATGATGCTTTGTGGCTCATGTTTCCAGTGTTTTTCGGCCACTTGGATACCATAATGCTTGTACAATCCCCGGTGCAACAGTCTCGCCACATTATTATGCCTTTAAGTATACAGTCCTTCTGATATTAGTGTGGTTCTATCAATCATCTGATGATAGACTTATTTGTTTGTTAGCTAGGTAATAAAACATTTATTTAACTAGTCAATTAGTATGTTTTTTGGGGTGGAAGGAAACTTGAATATACACTTTCTACCAAGATACCAGCTCTCTAATTAAAATCCAATTGCAAAATTTCTGTCACAATATCTCTTGAAGAAATAGTGTATTATGAATCCAGTAGAAATTTTATGGCTGTCTTACTGACTGTGGAATTTAATAAGCTACGAGAACTGTTATACATTTGTGCTACTGGTATTTTGTCTTGACAACTTGAAACCCCTTCAAAAACAGACATACAGAGAAGGGGAGATAAGCAGACTCCACAGACAGTGAGTGAAGATCAGGATTGAGCCTGCACTCTTGGATATGGGAGGTAGAAACATTAACTAGTGAGCCATCCTAATGGGTTCCTTTGCCTGGTGTAAAGGACATACAAAATATTTATGAGCTGTATCTGGGATAAGGACTATCAACAACCTGAAATGAACCATAAGAAGTTGTAAAGTTCATTCATGGGTCACCCTAAATTCTGTCACCTAGGCAGGGTACTAGACTTTACCATGATGTTTTAACTTAATATGACATATGCTGTAAGACTTGCACATGCATCCCCAATGGTCTCTGATTAAATGTTACAATTACGTTTTTCCTTGCCAGTTCCATTGGCATGGAGAAATAAAAGCCCTGACTATGACCCAGGTGACCTAGTTTAATTAGCATCTCAGGTTCTTGTTGGAGCTCGCATGCTGGAGAACAGGAATGAAGAGGTGGAGCCTTCTCAGCTCTCATCCAAAGGAGGGTTGGAAGCATGTACCTAGGCATATCCTCCAAAGTAGAACCACTGGTAAATGGAGGGGGTCATAGAGAGGTCTTGTCTGCAAGGGGAGGGGCATGCCTTTGGTATCGTTACACGAGGAAACACTGTGAGCTCCCTCACACTTTCTATCAGATGCTTATGGGCATGTATGGGGGGTGGTAGTGTGGAAATAGTAAGACATATGACAAAAATCCAATCCCTTACTACGTGTGACAGTTTCTGCTCCCAGCCCACCAGGCTTTCACACCAGACAATGAATAGAGTATGGGGCTTTTGCCCATGGGATGCATAGGCTCACTGGAAGAATCAGCACAGATCAGCTGGCTGGTTAGTAGTGGGGTTGTGTCCAAAAAAAAAAAAACTTTAATATGAAAAAAACACTCTTGTTCTTTTAAAAATGTTGCATGGGAATGTTAAAGAAAGCAGATTTGGCCTAACCTACCTTTTGTTATACACAAAAGCATCTAATGCCCAGTCTGTCTTTAAAGAGCATCATCTAAATCCATCAGAATGGCAACACATAACAGCCAGTTTGTTAGACTCTACTGCCCTCCTACTGGCTTTAAATATAGCATAAAGTTTACCTAAGGAATAGCAAAGTGGTGCATAAACACTATATTTTCTCCTGATTAAGGGAAGAACATTTTTTTTCCAAGCAAGATGCCAAACATCACGAGTTGTGCACCTACAAGACATTTAAATGTTGGGCAGACAAACTGTGGGGTGGGGGGTGACTGTTAAGATACTTGGATGACCATGTGTAATTTAAACATATGATTGTTTGCCAGTAATTACAGTCAATAAATCTGCACAAAAGTCCAAGAAATCTTGTCAGAAGAGTGGAAAAGTAATGATGTCCCATGATTCCAAGCATACTGTACTGCTGTGTCACTCTTAGGTCTTTCTTCCATATCACACGCGCGTGCACACACACACACACACACACACACACACACACACACACACACACACACACACACACACACACACACACACACACACACACACACACACACACACACACACACACACACACACTCACATCTATGGGCTACACGTATTTGTACTGTGGGTGGAAAACGGGGCATCAGTAGAAAATCTACAGCTTTAATATAATGTAATAGAAGTTTAGCCACTTCTTCAGTCTGCTACTGTTAAAATATTATGGAATTATTTGCTGGAGTGGCTACATCTAATTTATTCAAATAATCTCTAAATGTAAATGATACATCAGAATTTTTGATTTTAGGCTTTCAGGCAAATTATTCAGCGCTTTCTAGAGGGATCTTTGTTAGTTCTTAGTTTCCTGTTGTGCTGAAGAGTTGATAATCAGAAAGTGAGACAATGTAAACAGTATCTCTGCTGTTATACTGCAACATCATGCTATTAGTTCCTGCTTGAATGACTTGCACTAGAAGGTACCAAGGCTCATAATGCAAATCTGCAAATTATCCTGTCAGTATTGCAAAACAGAATACTTAATATCTCCACTATGCAGTTGTTATGGTCAAGGCCGGTTGAATTATTGACCACTCAAAAAGATTAATTTATTGCAAGTTATATTCACACTGCGTCTAATTACTTATACACCTTCAGACCTGCCATAAGACTCTTTAATCTAAGAATCTCTCTATTTAACAATTTGATATATGTACTTTTCAATTTTTGTAAATAGTTTTGCATCTATCTTTATTTGTTATATTGCTTGTCATAAACAACATGAATAATTATTTCAACATATACTCATTTTTCCAGTAAGCTTTTACTTGGTTAAGGAGGTTACTGTTAGAGTATTATGTAGTTTGTTGCTTTGTTGTAAGCATACCATGTGACAACCCTTCTCTGGGCCAGTAATGAAGGAGCCTGAATCCTCACCACTGACTGGAGAGGGACGTTCACTTGGAACAAAAACAGATACATACAGTATTTCCAGATGCAACTGTCTGCATCAAGCACAATTTCCATTAAGAGCACACAGGGAAGACCCACAGTCCAGGGTCTGGATTTCTCTCTCTCTCCAGGGCCCCAGTGAGACTCTCCACTGGCACAGCTGTAGAGCTGAGTCCTCAACCGAGTGTCCAAGCTAAGTCCTTGAGCACCCTCTTTGTGAAACCAGTGCTTTGTGTCCCTGCTCCAAGCAGCTGACATACACTCTTTAAGATTTGATTTTCACAGACACACACACACACACACACACACACACACACACACACACACACACACACACACACACACACACACACACACACACACACACACCTGGGAATGGCTGGCACAGATTTACTAGCTATGCCTCCTTCTGCCCAGCCTATAAGGTAGTTACACTGCCACCTGACACTCCAAAAGCTGGCTACTCTAAGTCTCTTACAAGGGTACCCAATTATACTGAATGAAATTAATATTAATACCAATGATAGTATTTGGCCAATGCAGTAAGGCTTTCAGGAGTGGCCACAGAGTCACCAAATATATATAAGTACTCTCAAATTTAAAATATTGTCTAAAGGGCCAGCCACAATGAACAGTTTAAATATAGTTAATAATAAATAATACAATAACATGAACATATGGAATATCTGTTTACAATAAACACCAGAGTTTCATTCAAAGGAAATATTAAAATAACACAGATGAATAGATTCATACAGATACAGTATAGAAAAAACAGTACTTAACTAATGTCACTATATTTCCCTGGCTGATCTAAAAAATTACTATTCCTTGGTCACTTACTAGAGCAAGGCAAGATGACATAGATGAGTGGTCTTCCTTCTTTGTCAGATTCCAAAAACAGACTGCTCTGAGATTTCAGTCTTATCTAGTATTTAAACATTATTTTTGCCCAGGCTTACAGAATTCCATCACATACATCTGGTCATCTGACTTCTGATTCCCATACTACCCCCTTTCTGAGCAAATGACCCAGAATCTTGCACATATGTGTCAATAATACACACATAGAGCTTTGGTAAGATCTGTTGCAGCTTCTGGAAGTCATAAAACAATAAGACACTTCTACTCTTCATACAGGAACTAATAAACTATTCTCTGGCAGCACAGACAATTCATCTCTGGCTGCAATCAGAACTGTAAGATACAATCTTTATGGCCTAAATTATGTAATTTAATTTCATACTATTTTTCAAATTTAGCTGGAGCTGAGCTTGACCTCTTCTCTTCCAGTATCCTCTGTTACAATACTAATTTCAATAGTTATAATACAGTCTGATATACAAGTGTATATCTTTTTCTGTCCAGTAGGACACACTGTTGGTACATTTTTAACACAAGCAGCTTTACAAATACATTTTTCAACACAAGAATCTGTACAAATCAGTTTGATATACAAATGACATATAATCCTTTATAAAACTCCAGCTAGCTATACTTGCATATGTTACACATTCTCTGCCCTACTTCTCCAGGCATAGCTGGCAAAACCTCACATCTTCACATCCCTGTTCCCCTCTGGAGCTTGAGTAAAAGTGGCAGGAATTTGCTGTAAGCAGGCATGAGTGTAAATGCTTTAATGTGAATATATGTTCACACATAACCAGACTGAGATGTTCATTATTGTATAGTTTAAGTAGCAGCAAACAGTATCAAACCTTTCTCTGATATTTAAGGCTATTTTGTATAGATCTAGTTCATGCATGGCAAGTCCCATCAAATTCTATCACTTTGTACATATTTAATTTTTCAAGTTCTTTCTTTCTTTTACTATTTATTTTTAAAAAGACTGAGATCAGTTCTGGGTGGGAAATATTCATTTTATTCTTATAGAGTCATAGATTGTTATTAGGCGAATGAACCAGGCAGTCATTTTGCTGACAGAATAATGATGTCCTATATCCAAATGGGACATTGAGGGCCAGGCATTTATAAACTACATCTGTCCATAAGGGACATGGCTACTAGGCCTGGTATAACTTTCCTATTTTGTAAATTTCCTATTCCCCATCTACTGGTTTTGGTTGTGTTTAAACTGAGTAATAGACAAACTCAGCTTCAGATGGATAGGAAACCTGTTCTGTAAGAAGGGCAGACTCTGAGACACATATCTGTCTCTTCAACATGTTTTATTTAAGTCACAGACAAAATTCAGGTCCTTAGATCTTGTATTTCTGGTACTGTTTGACTTACGAATATGCAGGAGATTCATAAGTGTGGGGGTTGTGGATACCTTGTAAGCCAGACGTTGATCATCCCTCAACAATCTATAGGAGACTGAGTAGATGAATGGGCTTTAAGCCACGCTGCATAGTTCAGGTTTTTTACTCCTTGTATTCTTTTTGTAAGGAACCTCTGAGGTCCCTATAGATGCTGCATATGCTTGGTCAGATACATATTGAAGGGAGCATTCTACTTTATGATTGGTCTAATAAGGGCAAAGTATAATGCGATAATGACCTGTTTGGATCTAGATGCCATGCCCTTACTTATAAGTTGTGCTATATAAAAGTATTTCCTCAGTACTGTGACCATGTTGTGGTCAAAAGTAAGGCTACTGTCTATGTGGGTAACCAGATCCCTCACCACTGGGTTGACTCTTAGGGATGTGTTATCAGCATGATAATTAGCCAAGATTAGTTGACTTCCCAAAGGGTACAATTATGCATTCCTTCACACTGAGCATAAGACCATGTCTTTTGCACCATCTGTTAGTCAGAGATAGGCCTTCTTGAGGAATGCTAGTGCATGCAGGGGAGTCGATGATAACCCCAGCTAGCAATCATCGGTAAACTTTGTCAGCCATAAATAGAAAAAAAAATAGAGAAATAGATGAAAAAAAGGAGCAGGGCCAGTACTGAGCCCTGGGGCCTCTGGTAATTACTTGCCTCTTGGTGGAGGTAGCCTCACCTATTTTGACCTCCTGGCCAGTTAGTTATCCAGTGGGTGATAAAAGCATTTATACCTAATTTAATGAGCTTGTCTTCAGTGAAGCAGACAATATTTAGTCAGTAGTCCTATTTTCACCTTTACTGACTGTCTCTTTGTCTTCTTTCCCTTCTTTATGCTTCATTAAAATTTCTTCCCCCTTTCTTGATGGAAATGACTATCTCTTCTTCAACTTGAGGTTATCTGACTGCCTTACTTATTTCCTTCTGGTTTAATTGGCCCCATTTTTCTTCTGTGCTCCCTCTACTTTCTAAATACATTGTGTGTTCTCCTCACCTTCTGAAACATCTGGTTTCAAAACCAGAATATGAATCTATACGTGAGCACCACATCCAGGCATGCTACCTCATTGCTGACAGCTGTAGTATGCCATAACGTTTTCATTTCTCATTCACATCTGTTACAGCTTTTATGAGGAACTACCATGTTTTGATAAACTCTGCAAGCCCATAGCACTCAATTCTGACTGTCTCAAATCTGATTTAAGCTGATGGTAAACCATACTGTTTGCTGGCCTCTTGTTCCCAAATGACTGATTGATCAGTATCAGTTCTGAGATCCTATTCTCCCTGTCTGAGACTCAGATCCAAAACTACCCTGTCTCAAGTAAGGTCTAGTACTATTTGTCAGAACGCTCTCCATGACAAGTGTGATCCTGCTCTTATCTGTGTCTTCAGTCAGTGTTCCAGTTTACTTCTAGAATATTATAGATTATCATCCACAGTATACTGATGTCACTAGGAATATAACAATATTACACATTTGTATGAATTTCTATCTTTGACTTCAGGTTTAAATCTATTGCTGTTAGTAAGTGATTCTTTTATTTCTTTAAGTAGTTTTGTACTTTATTATAACTGTCATGATTGAAAATGTCCCCTAGTGATTCAGTTCATGTACCTATAAAATAACATAAATACAATAAAATAAATACATTATAAGGTCCTCTTTGACTGATAGTCTAATGATTTATTTCTTTTATTTACTTACTTACTTACACTTTCTCTTTCATAACTTAGCTAGCTGTTACTAGGCAGAGTCCTATTACAGACAGACTTGGGTGAGTGGAAGGCCCATACTGTACAGAAGAATGCACATCAGTACAGAAAGTGGTATATCATCTACGAATGCCAAACTTTCTTCTTCCTTAGCCCAAAGGGGGCATTTGGTAAATCTGCACAAGGATGATATTGCTTGAGCATTATTAGCCCAAATCCCAATGTGTGCAGGAAAAGAATACCAGTAATTATTTTCCATAGGAATTACTGCCAGTGTGATTTCTAGGTGTGCTGTGGCAGTAATTCCTTTGATTTGGGAGATTTCTCACTTTGTGTGTGTGTTTGTGATTGTGCTACTATGGAGTTGCCATATATAAGTTTTGGGGTGTGTAAGGGTTTGCTCCTCAAATAGCAGTGCTAGAAGGCTTGCTCCACTACAAAAAAAAAGGTTCCAGTTGGAGATTTTGCCCTCATCAAATTTCAGCACTTGTGATCAGTGCTTTTGTTCCTCGCAGCATTGACATTCAAGGTTTCATAGGGGACTCATGTAATACATACCATGCGATAAGAGAACATAGCACATGGTTATGGTAAGCATAAGTACATGTATAGTAAGTGAATAATAAAATATTAATGGCTTACAACTAACTTAATTCTAATCAGTTTGAATATAAACTTTATTTATTTATTTATTTATTTTATTTAACATTTGTTTACCGGGGAGGTCCAACTGAGCTAAGAGCCCATTTTCAAAGGAGACCCGGGGAGAAAAGCTCCAAATAAAAATAAATTAACAATACAATATTGATTAACAATTTACAAAGTTACATAATATATAATTGACAAAGTTCATAAATCAAATAATTACAAGAGAGCCTTGGACCATGACGGCCCATGGTAAAAGGTGCGACATGAATGAAACTAGCTTAGATTATTTGCTAATGCAATTATACCATACAGTGTAAGCAGAGCTCAGAGAGAACAGAAAGTTAGTAAATAGCTCTAGGTGTAAAGAAACTAGTTGGAGGGTAGAGATGAAAGAGAAGGAGAGGTGGTAATAGTAAGAGGTGGAATAGACAGAAGGGAGAGAATAAAAAGAAAGAAAAGATCTGGTTAACATGTACATAAGGGAAATAGAGTAAGGGGCTAAGAAATTAAAGGAGTAACTGCATTTGTCAGCCAGGCTAATACATGAGCATAGGCATTTGTCAGTAAAGTGTGCTCTGAGGAGTTGCTTGACTTGAGTGGGTTGGTGGTGTTAAGGATGTGTTGGGGGATGGAGTTCCAGGCTTTGGAGACAGTACTGGAGTAAGAAGAATTGCCAAAACTGCTACAGGATTTAATGACTTTTAGTAGGCATTTGTCAGTAGATCTTAAAGTTCTATTATTTGAGTAGGCCTGAACAATATTTTGGAGTGCTGGACATTTATCAGGTAGGTTCATGATGGTGTGGGCAGTTGTAATCTGATTGAGGTATAAGAGGTTAGGTAATTCTAGCCATTTTAGTTGATGTAGTATAGTACAGTGTGGGAACTATGTGGAATTTTTTAAAATCCTGAAACTCCATAAGTGTGAATCTGGAAATGTCAAATTCGCGGTTATGGGATTTTTGTATTTGACGCTGGATGTAGTGTGTGCAGGATGTACCATGTAGTGTATGGATTTAGCTGGTATGTAAGGTAAGTGCGTATTTTGTTGGGTTTTAGGTATGTGTTTGAGTGTATGTGTGTGTTTGGAAGTTTTATGTGTGAGTTAGGGTAAACAGGTAAAAGTATGATTGTTTAAGTGTTGAAAGTGGTGGTGTTTGTATATTTGTGATGTGTGTGTGCGAGGGTACTGTAGAGTGTCTAGTGGTGAGTTTGTTGTCTTTTTATGTTTGGTGCGATCTCGGAGTTAGTATATATAAGTAGGGGGTGTGGGGGACACAACCCCCCCACATGGGGGATGCAGGGGGGCTTGCCCCCCTATTTATTTGTTGTGTTGGTTTGTTGGTTTGTGTTTGTGTATGTTTTGTATGCTGGTTTGTAATAGTGTGGGTTGGATGACGTATGTGTTGTATGGTGTTTGGTGTGTTTATGTTCATGATTTTGTGTTTCGCGGTTTTGGGGTTTCGGGATTTGGAATGTTCAACTTTATGGTCTCGGGATACTGAAATTGGAGAGTTCAGTATTTCAAGATTATCAAGTGGAACTATATAACAAAAACAAAAAATCCCACAGAAAATATAAAATAACCAATATACTTATTTATGTATTTATAAATGTTATTATGATATTATGCATATTATTTATATATAACACCATTACAAATATTGGGACAACAACTTGAAGGAATTAAAATTTACACAACGAAGTTCAACAATGTTGCAAAAACCAACATGTTTTTTCAACTGTTCTGAGCTTAACTGAGTTTTTCTGCTGAAAGCTTTATTGTTTTGGCTCATTCATTTTGGTATGTTGCGTGTGTGTAGTATGTTTATTGTCAGTAGTGTTTTAGCCCTCATTTGTTTGTTTTTCTTTTCTTTGTTGTCTTGACAATAATATGTTGTACTGTGTGGGCACTTATTGCACTGTGGTGCACTAGTGGGAACAAGTAAGATCTGCATTAGTCTGCAACATCCTATTTGCTGTCCTAGATCTAGCAGAACAGGCTGAGTTAAAATGGATCTCTTTAGACTGGCAGCACATAGGAGAGGGTCTAAATGAAAGTAAGAATTATTACTGTTCTTTGTACCGGCCCCATCGCTCAAGGGCTCAATGGCAGGATTTAAAATTTTATTTTATTTTTATTTATTTTTAAGTTATGTTGTATTGTTTTGTTTTTTTTTTTTGTTAAGTATTATATGGATACTTTGCATCTAATGTCTTTTTTAGGTTTTATAGAAGCAGGTGTTTTCAACAGTACTACCAAGTAGTAATTTTAAGATTGTAGCTAATTTGGTTAATTGAAATATAAAACTAAGCTTTAATGGTTATTCTGCAGTCAGTCATATAAAGTAAATCAGACCAGATCTTATTACATGAAAATATAGACAACTGTTCCAGAATGTAAGGAAGTAACACACAACACAATATGGAAGCTGACAGCTCAAATTAATGCTTTTCACATAACTCGTACCAGAGTTTTCCATGTCTATATTATGAATCTAGCCAATTTGGGAAACTTGGTTAAATAGCATCACCTTAAAATAATATCTATCTTACTCTATGTATAAAGGGGTCAATTTGCACAAAGAAAAACAGAGTAACTGTTGCATAAAATGAATAGATTCCCTTGCATATCTGCTATGGAAACCCCACATTTTGTAAGCATAGACTACACAGGAAAAGCCTATTAGCAGTTAAATTCAGCTTCATTCATAGCCCATGATTATCACATCATCCAAATTTCACTATCGAGATCCTATTAATCTAGCCAGTAGTCTCTTCCATGGCATATGACAACATTTAGCATCCCTGTGTACAGCTGGTGCTATTATTCATTCTATATTTAATAATAAAATTAACCAATAGAAATTCAGAACAAAAAGGGCTAGACAGGAACCAGGAATGCAAGCAGCTTTATTTAAAACAACTATTGCATTCCTAATTCCTGTGCAGGATTTTTCTTTTTACATATCTTTCAGTGGTTAAGCACAGGACCTCTCCTTGGGATGTTCCTCTTAGAAATTTAGAACACCACCCTATTCTTCTGCAATTGCAGCAATTCAGTGATACCCTTTCATATATAAAGCAAACTATTTTATCCATTTACTTTATCCTCATTTGTATTTTTCAGCTTTATCAATTCCCTAACCCAATCCCATGGCACAGAGAGGTAAAACCTTGAATGTACCCCAAACAGCCTGTGTTTCAGTAGTGGCACATGTGGTGAAGGGACTGGGCAGGGGAAGATGGGACTGAATGTTTGATTGCTGCCTCATCCATTCTGGGGAGGGAGACTACCTCGGCTCCATAAAATAACAGCATTAAGAGCTCGGTGAGCTTTTCCCTGGAATCGGTATACAACTTGTCTAGAAGGCTGCTCACGTACAGAACCGTGTACGTACCTTCCAAAGTTAGCCATTGTGGAACCTGCAAGGCTACCCGGCAGCGGTAGGAGTTATGATACATTGTCATAATAGATAAGGTCTTTACCGCAGGTCTTTACCTCATAGATATAAGGTACAGGGTTTAAATCTGACCTTAGGTTATTGGCTAGGCGTAAAATGACCCTTCAAGGCAGTTAGCCTAGTATTCATCTATGAATCTATGAGCCTATGAACATCAACATCTTTGTTCTCCTCCGCAGCTCAGGATATGGGTCAGGTTGAGTCCAAGAAGGACTAAGTAATGTCTGGTAGACATTGTAAAAGAAGACAAGAGCCGTTGATGGCTGATGGTCAGCTGTGAGGCAATACGGGAGAAAAAAAAAGGAAATTTAGACTTCAGCTGTAATCCTCAAGGACATCAGTTACAGTTAATTTCTCCATGAATGCAAGTTCTAAAATTAATTTAACAGTCACATCTAAATATGGAAAAGAAACAGAAATAATGCAAACAGGCATTTGTAAATCTTAGTTTATAAGTTCCTAGGTTCAGAATAACAAATATGAGGTCCTAAACCATGGACAAAGATTCCATAAAGTAAGGATAATAAACTTTCTTTCCCATCCAAGAGTCTAAATTCCTTTTGGATAGTTCTACTATATGTCAACACTAAATAGAAATATGTAACTTGTTCCACATTACAATAATTGCTTGAATTATGAATGCACTTTTAAGTGCAGGTTTATTATAACTTGTACACATCTTAGGTTGTTATAATAATGAGTTTTTGTATTTCAATAAATTTCTAAGTTAAATGCACTAGAGTTCTTAATTCTGCATTATTTAGTGCTTTGTAAGTCCATTAAATGAATGTCTTTCATATCTGGTAGAGATATTTCTCAATAGCATACTAGTCTGTCTCATTGCCATATTAATTATGCTATTTACATGCTCACCAAAGGAAAATGTATTTGAAATAGGTATGCATAGATCCTTATAACTCCTTACTTCTTATAAAGTGAAATCTTATTGTGAAGCTGGGTGTCTTACAGTATTATTAAGAAAGTACATAATCTTGCATTTATTGGAAATGAGGCCAATACCTGTTTCCTTGTCCTACAATTCTAAGTTAGATAAGATGGTATAACAGCTAAATACTTTCTACATAATATAACAAACCCTATTTTACAGTCACCAACATATTTATTAAACTGACAGGAATCTTGTTTAGGAATGTTTTAAATCTATGTTAAACAATAATGGTCATAGGGAAGACCCTTTGACAACCCTGGGACAGCTTCCAGGTTTTCTCACAGACATCCTTCTGAATTACAGCTTGACTGTGCCCAGATAGCCAACTTGTGAGCTACTTAATAAGAAATTAATTATATCCAGTTTATATCAAGTCTTGATATATCTCATTATGTGGCAAATAATCAAATGCCTTGGCTATATCAAGGAATACAGTTTGACATGATAGGCCTAAACCGGTTGCTAATTTTACTTGGTTATAGAATTCTACCAGGTTTGTTAGTATGGACCTGCCTTTAATAAAACAATGTTGGCTTAAATCAGCCATTTCTATTTTTCTGTAATACTGCTTTAAATCAACCAAACACCTTCCCAAGCACTTACCCAGTACTGATGTCAGAATCACTGATCTGTACGTCTTAATTTCAGATTGTTTACTTTTTAAAAAAGGAATTGGTGTTACATCAGGTTGTTTCAAGACCAAGAGAACTGTTGTGTAAAGAGCAGGATGTTGAAGATGTCATATAATATGTGGATCAGGTTAGGTAATAAAGTAACAGTCATAATTCCAGGAATTCTATCTGGACCCATTAAGGTGCTTTCATTTACTCTGCTAAGTGCTTTGCTTATGGTGTTTTTTAAATTGTTGGACAATTGTCTACTTTTAATATTGTGTTGTGTTATGTTTAATATTACTGTATGCATTTCTTGTTGATTCAGTAGAAAGCTTCAATGTTATTGTTGAATAATTAAATAATATGGTATTAATATATTATACAACTTGATGTAT
Organism: Protopterus annectens; assembly: GCF_019279795.1. NCBI lineage: Eukaryota > Metazoa > Chordata > Ceratodontiformes > Protopteridae > Protopterus > Protopterus annectens. The sequence continues at coordinate 1,421,815,282 of NC_056743.1, forward strand.
ATAATCATGACATTTGAAATGTTTTGTGTTCTCCATTCTTGGCGTCCAATAGCTTAGTGTTATCATTAGTATAATAACCTTCATATAACAGTGGTATTTTACTCAAATAGAAAAAAAGTCTCTGTAACACCATTTCAGTTGTGCATTCTGTTTCTTTAATTTTTAAATCAGAAGGGTGCCATTCCAGCATATTTTTTTCTTTCCTAAAGTGAAACTCGTGTCCCTTTGTGTCATCCTCATTTTACATAAACTCATCAGTATGCATCATCACACTGGCTGCAATGATCAGACATCAGCTGAGAATATTTGGTAGTTTTAGTGTCCCTTGATTCTAAAGCACATTTAAGTCATAGTTTAAATAAAACACACTCTTCATTGTCATCTGAATTCGTAAAAAATTCACTTCATCTGGGAAGAACACTTTCAAGATCAGAGGCTGGATCAACAAAAGCTACACATTTTCTATTTCAATATTCTCTGGTAATATCAAGAAATGATGAATGGTGTATAAGTGTTTGTAGGGACTGATCCTGCTCACCATTCTTGTTTTTAATTTGGTCTCCATAACTGTAAAGGTATCTGTTCCATCTTTTAGCAGGACAAGAACTGAACCAACAAATGCAAGGCTTTTCCATAACTCTATCTTGGAACAGTAATGCTAGCCAATATGCCTTCTCTATACCTACAGACACTTCAAAAAATCTGCTATTATTTCTTTCATATAATCTAAACAACTAAGTTTTCTTTACCCTTGGGTATCCCAGTTATGTCCACAGCAGGGCTAGTTACCTGGTGGTTTAAACCTTGGCTCGAGATGTTGTCACTGTTGAAGTAACACCCCGACCACATGTATAAAATGGGAAAAAGGGTTGATGATGGATCTCAATTACGCATACATTTTATTTTCATGTTTTAGCTTCCATTTCTATCAACATATGCTCTATTAACAACAATTTCCCATATATTTCAGTTGTCGGGTTTCTTAGTTATTGACTCCTCAACTGCAAAGAGAAGATGGCGTAATGGCAGACCTGAATTAACTCAAAACAATAACCTCTTCCATCTCCAGTTGTTTCAAATACCTTGTCAGATTAACTTTAAATTGTTGTAACTCAGATAAGTCTCCATCAAAATCTGTGCACTTGTATTCCAATTTTT